>NC_056522.1:160091723-160109333 GCF_019175285.1 Sceloporus undulatus | reverse complement strand
GAGTCAAGCAGTCGAAATATTTGAGCAAAATTAGTGCTACTGAGTTTTCCCACATAAACCTTAGGTGCCTTTAAATAGTTAATATTTATATGCCCTTTCTCCTGCAGGTGAACGGGGTTATGACCCCAAGTTTTTCCATTACAGGGTGGAACGGATATTTATTGATGACCATAATGTCCCTACTCTAAAGTAAGTTTGATGCCAATGTGGTGCTATGTGTGTTTCACAAATGTTTTACTGGATGTAAAATTTTTGAGTGTCAACAGGCTTATCAAGCCAGGACCAGTTGTTTAAAACTTGGTTTTGCTTTCATTGTGTCTTCCTGAATTCAGGAGGTTGGACTGGATGGCCTTTGTGGTCTCTTCCAACTCTATGGTTCTGTGGAAATATCCATAGAAAAATGGCTTCATTTTAACCTTAAATCACATGTTTTCAGTAGCCCTATTTCATAGTTTATATTTGTGGAGAGGAGACCTCTACCTCTCTGTGTTGAATAGGGACACAATAAGTGTGTTTGGCTGAATGAAGTCCTCTCTGTGATCAGGTATCCAGTTTGATGAGAATGTCTAGTTGAGAGGAGGATTGTAAGTACACTTACGGTAGTAACACAAAATTATAATATGGAAAGGTTGGGTGGCCATATGTGACGCTCATTTCTACCCCAGGGCACAATTAATGAATTTCTGCATAGATCTAATGTGTCATATGAGTGTGAAATAGATAACTATGATCTAGAAGAAAATCTTAGTATGACTGCTCTAATCAACAAGATTCTTTCTTAGTTTTTTAAGAATACTGTACTGGAAGAAATCTTAAGTGAAACATTTTTTTTTTTTACTTAAGGGAGATGCTCAAATTTACTGCTAGTGTACGGAAATGGATGCAAGAGGATGAAAACAATGTCATAGCAATACACTGCAAAGGAGGGAAGGGTAAGCAAATACTTTCCTAGTGGAAACACTGAAGTAATTTGAGCTTGCATTGGAGTCTCATTCTGTAACCTGGTTCACATCTACATTTATCCCAGTGAAAAGCATTTTGTCCTTCCCTGTTCGGTTCACTTGGAATTCTTCCTGCTTTGGTTATTGTCACTATTACCTCTCTGAAGGAATATTCTGAGGCACAACAAGAAAACATTATAAGTGAATTATTACAGCACAGTGCTTGATGGCATTTTTCCTAATTCCTGACAACTATCCCTTGGTAATTTTACTTATACCTGCTATATGTGCTAATACTTTAAGAGATAGCATCTGAATTCAAGAATGTGAAACAATTTTGCCTTTCAGCCAATGTTAGATTAAGGGTCTCAGTGCATGGTTATATTTCAAAAATGTTTAAACTATTTTATTTTTATTTTTAAGGAATGGTTATTTGTATATCCTAATCTCTGTTCTAATCTGAATACTAGAATAGGGGCCAAAGAGTCATTTATTTTCTCAATCAAACCTAGTCACAAAATGTTTTGCCTAGATAGTGGGTTCATGAAGCTTTCCATAAGAAGCTTGGTGTAGCTACAGGCATACTAGTTAATGGTGATTTTCTGCACTTAGAGAGTCATTAAGAGAGTTATCAAGTGCTCACAAGTGTTCAGACTTTCTGCATGGAGGGTATTACCAAGAATCTGTTTGTGATATTTCTAGAAAATTGCTTTCATGCAAGAGAGGCTGTAAAATGCACCCTAAACGACATTTTTGTGCTGCCAGAAAGCAATGCAAATGCTGGAGTACAGAAACACTGGTTTGGACTAAAGTTACAACATTTTTTGTTGTCAGTGATTTAATATGTGCTTGTGTTTGTGTGTGTGTGTGTAGCCATGAGAGCTGTGGCTATATAGGAACTTATTAATGAAACAGAAATTAATAAATGAGCTAGCATGCTGGCTGAAGCCATCATACAAGGGTAGACCAACACAGGGCAATACAATAGTTCTCATTTTGTAAAAGGAAAGAAGGATTTCTTCTTTCTCTTGAAAATGAAAAATCCATTCAATGCAATGTGAAACTTCAAGCTCTATAGTGAGATCACTGGAAATGGTGCTTAGTAGCTGGAAGAACCTGTGAGGGAATACAGCCCTCAGCAACCAGATTGGGTGAGGGATTAAGAATGGCATTTTGCAAAGGCCAGTTGAGTTGGGCAAAGGGTGGGTTGTTAGTAAGATTAGGTATCTTTAAGATTTGAAGGGAGGCAGAGGTCTGTGATCTTGTAAGACAAGCAAGATCAGTTCTGGTTAGTAATTGGATGGGAGACTATCAGGGATTACCAGTTGCTGTAGCCTTTATTTCAGAGGAAGGAATTGGCAAAATCACCTCTGAGCATTCCTTGCCTTAGAAACAACGTATCCAATTCATGGGGTCACATTAGGTCAACAGGTGACTTGAAAGCACACAACACATGGGAAATAATGTAGCCTAATGCAGGGGTACCATGGTTGCCTACTTGGATCAATAGCAGTCCAAGCATGGTGCTTTTTCTCTTTGAGACATCTGTGGTATTTCCTTTTTGATGCAGGTCGGACAGGAACGATGGTTTGCATCTGGCTTATTGACAGCAGCCAGTGTAAGAGTGCCAAGGTACAGAAAGCATGGCTGTTGATCTTTCACTTAACTCTGATTGAAGTGAAGTACTTAAAATTCTCAGCTGTACAAATTAGACAATTTTTAGAGTGAGGGGGCTGATAACCATACCAGCTTTTAGCAACATGGTCCAGTGCTGGAGGGGAGAAGTGCACTCTCTTTGCATGCTGCACTAGCATCACCTGGCCAGACTGTGCAAACACTGGAATCACCTATGACATCTCATGGTGTTTCAGCAGCTTCTGTTTGGTCATCAGAGCAATACTGAATATGGTTCTTACATTTGACTTGTCCAGGTGCTACATATAATGGAATCAGACAAACACCTTTATTCCCGTGGGGATGTATCATTTGCTGTCTGTTCTTTTGATGCAAGTTTTTTTTAAATTTCATCACAGGCTTCTGAAAATAGAAGGGAAAATGGGGTACCAGTTTTTGGACACATCCCCTGCTGTGTAGGCTTTAGAGTATTGGGGACCCTTGGATAGTGTGGAAGATGGTGTAGGATGCTGCAAAGAAGAAATTAAAATTTGCTTGTGTTCATACCTCTCTCTTTCTCTCTCAGATGATACAATGGACAAAACTGGGAAGCTTTTTGAGTTATCAAACCATTCCGTAGACTGGAAGGTTTCTTTCAGAGACAGAAAGAGAGAGTGACTTCCCAGTCTACGTAAAGAATTGATAACTCAACATAGTCTTCCAATTTTGTCCATTGGATGAAACTGATTGTGGGCTGGAATTTGAAAACTTCTGGGAACAAGGTGCAACTGAATTGCACTGTTTGGCTGGGATTTCCATTGTTTGGATCCTGTACAGAAGATCCATAAATGGAACAAAGTTCATGTTTAGACTTTCCCGGCACATCCATTGTTCTGCCACGACCCTGAAAATCTGCTGTCATGCAACCCATAGAAATGGCATGGGATATAGTTCAAGGTATTTGATTTCAAAGTAAGGAGGGACTTGGCAATTTCTTCTTGCTTACATGAAGAAACTTTACATCTGGAACAGAACACAGTGCCCAAGATCCTCCATTGTTGATAAATCTCTGCATGGATTGTGTTACATCTCTCTTCTGCTTTAGGAGAGTTTGGAGTACTTTGGTGAAAGGAGAACAGATAAAAGCACAAGTTCCAAGTTCCAGGGCGTTGAAACACCATCCCAAGTAAGAGTCTAAATTGAAGTGCTACTTAAGACATTGCAACTATTAATGTAAGGAGTAGATGGTCCCAATTTCTTTGTGCAACTTAATGAGTTGTTGTGCCTTTATAGGGGTTGGAATTGTGTGGCTTGTGGGCCACGTGTTTTTTTGGAGCTCAGTGCAGTCTTTAGACTCCCTGACTCCCTTGTGCCTCTCCCAAAAAACAAAAAAAAAAGGTTCAGCCTCAAATGTAAAAATTTGGCTTAAAACACATATTGAATTGATAAAAAAGAAATCTTGGCAAGGCTGTTACATACTAATTTGGAGTGCTCCCCACCCCAAATAGACCCCCCAAAAGTCTAAAATGGATGTGATGTGTCATCTGACAGTCCAAAATTACAGCTTTGATAATGAGCTGTGGCCTTCTAGAGCTCAGGAGAATGCAAAAATGGAGTGGAGGATAGGCTGCATCCTTCTGGATTCTTGGAGCATCCCCATTCCTGTCTTACAGGTTGGAGGAACAAGATACGATGAGTCCTAGATTTTAGCATGTTTGGGTAAAGCGAGGTGGTGATGGGGTTTAAACCTTGTCTTTCTGTTGTAACAGACAGTGACAAACAGTCTGCGAGTTTTTGGGGTTGCCTCAGTTTCTTGGTTTGCCTTGGACCCTTGACTCTTGTAGCATGAAGAGAAAAACAGAATTATAGAAAATATTGTATCAGCTTTATAGATTATTTTTTTAATTCAGCGCATGTTTACATTTTGTTTGCAGAGTAGGTATGTTGGATATTATGCCACTTTGAAATTTGAGTACAACTTGACGCTCCCACCAGTGAGATCACTCAGGATCAAAAACATAAAACTCTACGCTGTCCATGGTAAGAGCCATAGAAGCTACCCTAGGAGTTATGGCATAGTTTCCTATCCTTTATTTTCTTTGCAGTGAACTGTGTTTCCTTGAAAGAATTGAAACAAACGGCTCATGTGCCTAAATTCCAGGATTTAATGCTAGTGATTATCTTGGCTGTCTTGTTCTTTTCTTTTAGGAGTTGGGAAAGGCAATGGGACTGATTTGAGAGTGAAGATAATTATGGAAAAACAAGTGATATTTCACTGCATTGGCTCCACCCAGGAGAACTGCAAGGTGAGAGGTACCTGGATTGAATCCAAAGAGCCTGTAGTCACAAAGATGTGAAATTTTCTTCCTAACTATCATGGTAAATTTGTATAGCCACTTGTGGCACAAAGGTTCAGGAGCAGAAAAAAAATCACATATTCAATGTGGCCTGAATGCATTTGTGGAGAAAAGAATGTTGGTTGGGGGAAGGCAGGGAGCCACACTTGAAACAAAACAAAGCCAAGAAATTATTAATAGTGTTCTTAAAATGCCTGCTTTTCAGAAACATATAACTCTTTCATTGCGGGCAAATGAAGAGAATATGCCATGATAAGTAGAATAAACAAAGCTGCCCTTCCTACAAGGCTTTTTGGCCTAGTTTTGTGGATCCACAAGTGACAAGAAATCACTAACATTAGGAATTGTTACTAGCATGAGGAAATATTAGCTACTCTGAGCCTCAGAAATAAGTAGTTTATCCCTGTTCTGGGAGGGACTGGGAGAAGCTGTAGTCTAAAACATTGGGCAAGATCCCAGTTGCGGGGAGACTTCTGTCATAAATGTGTATTAACTGTGTGTACATGAAGGCTAAGTTTTATTGGCAGAGATTTAACCTCTGGAGCCCTCCAAGGGCAATATCCTCCAGTTTTCTGGGAAATGCAGGAATTTCTTCTAATTGTGTGGAACTGGCACTTCTAATATATTTTATGACGCCATTAGTAATTAACCCAACACTTAATAAAAATGCAATTAATATATCAAAACATACTGTTGTCTCCCCATCATTTGCTCTTCTTACCTAAAGATGTTCTGGAATGTAAGCCTTCTTCTGAGCTGAAGTGTTGACTGGCCAACTTTAAACAATGTGAACAAGAATTGTGTGTGTGTATATATATATGAGTGTGTGTGTGTGTGTGTGTGTGTGTGTGTGTGTGTGTGTGTGAGAGAGAGAGAGAGAGAGAGAGTGAGGGGAGGCAGGAGGCAAATTACCATGCAGAGAGCCTCCACCCCTTTGTCAAATGCATATTACATACACCTAGGACACTGCACTAGACTGAGATGGAAAAATAGAGATTTCCTATGCAGAATGACATGCAATACAGGGAAATGTTATTTTCAGAAAGATGATAAACATTTAAAAACATAACTAGAAGACAAAGCAGCCATCTGCAAACAGCAAGCAGAACTTGGGAGTTTAAGTGCCATGTTAGCATTCCCATCATTACAAGATTATTTTTGAAGTGTGCATGTGAGCTGTATTCTTGCAAGTAGTAATAGATTAACAGAAGAGGGTAACTGCTAGGCAGTAGGAGGATTAGGCAGGACAAATTTAATGGGGACGAAGGAATGCTGATGTTTTGAGAGAAATAAATTTCCAAAGGGTTGCATTAAATTGGCTTATTGGCTGCATTCACATCATGGGCAATCATTGCCTAGCTCTTTTCTATTAATGCTGTGTCTTGTTATCTTAAACCGCCGTCGCTTCTTCCAGAGTTAGCTTCAGCAGCCTGTGGCATAACTTCTTCTAGTCCTCAGTCCCACTTTCTGTGTGAAATGGGATAATACTACGTATGTGTGTATCTGGGAAAAGCATGAGGCACACATATATTCCATGGAGTAGGATAGTATTGTTGGGTGTCTAGCTAATTTATTCACTTGTGTGTGAGGAAACTGGATCCTCTCCTGTGCTCAGAATCACAATTCTTTCAGTCAAGAGGAAGGAAAGGGGGGGGGGGGGGGGGGGATGGGTTGAGGGCTCAACAAGTGGTTCTTGCTGACTGTGTTGATCATAACAAGATGATTGAGATGAGCCTCTGCTTTCTTTTAGTTGTTCTTTGATGGCGAAAATGACTGGGTAGTGATTGGCTTGGAAAACTGTCCTCTTGTTAGCAATGATGTCAAAGTCAGATTTGAATCTTCTTCTGTAAGTAAAGAACTTGTGAAACTTTTATTGTAACTAAAGCAATCTTTACTCCTGCTGGGCATTGTAGTTGTGTTCCTGTATTCAGTGACAACATAGTTCATTTAGTATGTAAATAGACATAGATCAGATATTAGGATTGGGATAAAAACAGTTGCAGAACACCCCAGTCTTCCTAGGCATTCCATCTTAGACTTCAGGACAGTGGTCCGTCCTTGAACAAAAAAGCAAACAAACTATAAAGGAAGATTGGAAAGAGAAACAGCTGAATTGGAATATATCCACAAATGCCAATCCACCAACAGTGGATTAAACAAAGACTGACTTCCTGGCATACAACACCTATTATAACACTGGTTAACACTCCAGCCTCCTGAGGACACTCTTGACCATCATATCTCTTGTCTGATTCCCAGCCTGCACAGACTACATTCCAAAACTTCCTCCACCATTCATGTGGTCATCAACCCACCCTGGGCTTAGGCAACATGTTTCCTCCTGACTTTGTCTCTCAATGAAGAGAGTTAAAACTGAACTTGTCATCTCATCACCATACCATGGATGAGATGGATTCCTGCCTCATTCTGGACAAGATGGATTATTTAAATTCATGCCAGTCTGTTTTTAGACCTTGTTGTGGCACAGAAATAGTTTTAGTCACCTTGGTGGATGACCTACACAGGGAACTGGACAGGATGTGTGTGTTCCTGTTGGTTCTGCTGGACCTTTCAGCAGCATTCAATACCACTGACCATGTTATCCTTCTGAGTTGCCTCTTCGGGATGGGGCTTGGAAGTACTGTGCTACAATGGCTCTGTTCTTTCCTAGAGGGGCGCTGTCAGAGGATGGTGCTGGGGGATTCCTCCACTCCTTTGCCATTGGCCTGTGGGGTTCAGTGTTGTCCCCTATGCTATTTGACATCTACATGAAACTGCCGGGAGAAGCTATCCAGAGTTTTGGGAGTAAGGTGTCACCAGCATGTGGATGATATCCAGCTGTGTCACCCCTTTCCACCTAATTCCAAGGAATCTGTTCCTATGCTTAACTGGTGCCTAGCAGCTGTCATGGACTGGATGAGGGCAAACAAATTTAAGCTTACTCCAGATAAGACAGAAGTGTTCTTGGTCAGTTGAAAAACAGATCCGGGAATAGGGTTTCAGCCTTTGTTGGATAGGCTTACACTTCCCCTAAGGACGTAGGTTTGCAGTTTGAGGTTATTCCTAGATTCAGTTCTGAACCTGGAGACCCAGGTTTCAGCAGTGACCAGGAGTGCTTTTTGCGCAGTTAAAGCTAGTACAGTAACTCCGCCTACTCTTGGAGAAATCAGATCTGATCAAAGTAGTACATGCCTTGGTTACATCCTGTTTGATCTATTGTAATACACTTTATGTCCATTTGAAAAGTGCCCTTGAAAAGTGTTCAGAAACTTCAGTGTGCCCAAAGAGCTGCAGCTAAGTTGTTAACTGGAACTGGCCACTGGGAGCACACATCTCCCTTGTTGCAACAGCTCCATTGGTTGGCTGTTTGTTTCTGGGAACAATTCAGAGTGCTGGTTTTGACCTATAAAGCCCTATATGGCTTGGGTCCAGGTTATTTGAAGGAGTATATCTTTACAAGCCCATTAAAGCACTCCTGATCATCAGAAGAGACACTTCTCTCTGTCCTACCACCTTCTCAGGTTAATTTGGTGGGAACAAGGGAGAGGGCCTGTTCAGTGGCTGCTCCCAGGCTTTTGAGTTCTCTTCCCAGAGAACCCAGGATGACCCCGTCTCAGCTTTCCCTTCAGTGACAAAAACATTATTGTGCCATTAGGCTTTTTCAAACGAACAAGGGCTGGGCTTTTAAATGCTGTATAATTCATATGTTAAGGTTTATATAGAGTTGAATGCATTTTAATTTTTAACATGTAATGTTTTTAACATTTGTGTAACGAATTTACACAAATTCAATCTAGACAATGATGAAATAGAAATAGTAAAAGAATTCTCATACCTGAGATCAAACATTGATAGCAACAGGGATTGCAGCCAGGAAATTAGAACATGTTAATGCTTTTGTACTGTTTTAAATTTGTTGTTAGCTGCCTTGAGTCCCTAAATTGGAGAAAGGTGGGGTAATAATTAACAACAACAAAAACAACAACATACCCACAATTCTATGGTTATTCATACAGTTTGATTATAAAGTTCCTTTCTGGGCACCAGTTCATTCCATGCATCTGAGGAAGTAGATCAAGCCAATGCTGTTTCACTCAGTTAATCTCAAAAGTGCTACAGAATCCCTTTTCATACTGGTATTCCAGACTGACATGGCTATGCCTCTGAATTTTCCCCACAAAGTTGATTAAACATGCTTACTGATCTTTTAGGAACAGATAGCTCAGGTACAGGGAGTTTATAATCTGTGAAATGTGTATATTATAAATTTCATTGAATCTTCTCTAAAGGAAATAGGAAGACACCTGGAAATGAATTTGTTGTGCCTTCAAGTCCTTTCTGAGTTATGGCAACCCTAAGGCAAATCTTTTATGGAGTTTTCTTCACAAGATTTGTTCAGAGGCGGTTTGCCATTGCCTTCCTCTCCGGCTAAAAGATGTGACTTATCCAAGGTCACTCAGTGGGTTTCAGTGGCTGAGCAGGGATTTGAACCCTGCTCTCCAGAATCATAACTCATAGCCATTTACAAACCAGTGCCATGCTGGCTCTCTCACACTGGAGATGAACACTGTGTTGTAATACTAGAGCTAGGATGGAGTACCTACTCTATAGTAGTTGCATTCCTAGTTTATTGCATTTAGAGGGGACTGAAAGTTGTCACATTACTCAGGAAAAACTAGAGTGAAGAATATACGAAACTAGCTTGAATCAGAAAAGCTAGCCCTCTCATTTGTAGATGCCATTGAAGGCAGAGGCAAATAAAACCAACAAAGAGCCCTGAGGCACCTTGAAGGCAACCAAATTCATGATAGCATGAGCTTTTCTGGACTGCAGCCAACTTCATCCAGTGCATGGAGTGTTAAGACTGTTAGGTTCATATACACATATAGTATATTGCGGATGAGTGAGGGAATTCTAGTTCAGGATTGGAAGCATTTAGCTTTCTGTTGCTGAATTACAATCACTCCTGTCAAACCTAGCCATGAAAGGCAATGTTGAAGGATGATGGATTGCTGCAGTCCGACAATATCTAGAGGACTTTACATTCTCTAGCCATGTGTGACATGACAGACAGTGAGGTCTGAGTGTTGTGTTGAACAGAGAGGTGGGATATAAATAAATTGTATTATTATTATTATTATTATTATTATTATTATTTAATACCAAACATACTGGCCATGGCAATTCCAGTGTTAACATTCCCATTAACATTTTAATTACCCTTAGATTTCTCTCACTTTCTACAGTCCCATGAAGGGCAACCATGTATCCTGTGTGCATGCCTGTGTATATACAAATAAAGTGTCACAGGACTCTTTTGTTTTTGCTGCAGCAGAATAACAGGTCTGCCCCTATGGAGAGTGAAAGAATGTAATAAACTACCTTAAACTATTGGTGCAGAGTAGTGGCACCAATACTGAGCCATGAATCCAGTAATTCCTAGTTTCAATCACGTCTACCTGGACTGTGCACATTAGAGCAAAAGGCCTTAGGCAAGCCACTCACATCCACAAACCTTGCTTCTCCTGTCTGCATTCCTGGGGATAGTTTTGACTTGCTTTTCAAAATCACCTCGATTTCCAATTTTGGAAGAAAAGTGAGATAAAAACATCAAATCAGGAATTGAAGCGTTACTCTCCAGAAATAATGCATTCCGTTATGTATTATGCCTGAAAGCAGTTCTCATTGTGATTGTTTCTTGTTTTCTAATAGTAATAAGTCACACATCTTCCTTACCTGGTTGATGTTTCTGGGATTTTCCTGAACTCAGCCCCAGCTGAGAGTCCCACTCACCCAAATCTCATGGGAGGTCTGCATCTGGCTACTCTGTCCTGAAAAATGACCTTTGATTTGTGTCCTCTTTCTTCAGCAAAGAATCTTAGCTTGGATTTTACTACAAGAAAGAGTACATTGCTCCAATGTTCAGTTTTCAGCAGTCCCATCTCAACTCCAGAAGAAAGTAATGCCAAGCCCACTTGTTCTTGTTGCAGGAAAAAGGAACATTTGGGTCATCTCTTTAGTGAGAAAAAAGTGTTTGATAGTTATTCTCAAGAATTAACTATTAGCTGTTTTATTTCGTACTGCACTATGTCCAAGCTTTGAAATAAAGAAAATGTAGTTATTCACATTATATCTAGGTAGCACGTAGAAAGCACTTTGAAAACATTAAAAGTGCTGTGGGAGAATTAAAAGAGCATTGAGCATTAAATCTATTGTTTTCTTGAAATGCAGGATATTCCAAAAGGTTATGATGACTGTATTTTCTTCTTCTGGTTCAACACTTCCTTTATAGAAGACAACAGGTAAGTTGTAATGTTGTTTGAAAGTCCAGGCCTGTAGTGGAAAACTAACTTTGAACTTTAGTTGGTATAGGAAGGTCAGAGCGTGAATAGCTGGCTCAAGCCAAACCTTTCTGAACAAGAAGCAGGTGTTTCTTTCTTCTAAGGACATCCTCCATGGGTGAACTACATCTGCTCCTCCATAGCCCAAGGAAGAGGGTGAGGCATGACATCTACTCAGGCCTTTCCAAAGATCCAGGCTAAGGTGTCAGGTGAAGAGGTAGCATGATCTTAAGTCTGCTGTTTTTCCTTTCATATTCACTATGGATCCAACTTCCTTGCTTGCTACTACTGTTCCTGTACATTCCTGTGTATAGGTATGGTCGATTTACCCTATAGGAAGATTTAAGCTGCCATCTGCTTCTGGACATATATAGCCAGACTCTCCCTGTATCAATGGGGTGGGGGCTGATATTGACCCATATCCAACTAGGTCAGTCTGCTGTCATAGTTGTGAAGTCAAATTATGAAAAGATGTGATTGTTTGCTGAGAGGACCATAAAAGCAGATTAGAGGGTAATAAAAAAGCATGCAGACAGCTACATTCTCCTTCCTAACTTTGTTTTCTTCCTCTGATGTGAATCAGATCAGCCATACCTTTTCATTTCAAGTGTGCTATGGCAGTATGTTTGTGAGATTGCAGTGCTTGCTGTCAAAACTCAGCGATCACCTGGTACACTTAACAAAAAATTATTTACAGCATTCATAGTATTTCCACTTATTAATACCATCCCCTCTGTTAGCAGTATTTGGAGGTGACCACTGTCACTTGTGTAGCCAAAATGGTACCACACTAAGCATGACAAGAGATTGTCCCTGTTCCATCCAAATCCCCAAGGATTGCAGAAATACAAAAAAGATGACATGGGGGATACCTTAAATGAGGCAAATGGATAGTTTATTCTGCATTTTCACAGGCACAACTGATACAGGAAGTGTATGGATTTTTGTCTCTCCAGATGTTTAGACTACAATTCCCATATATCCTTTACTATTAGCAATTTTGGCTGGACCTATTGGTCAAAAGCATCAGGAGGTCCAAAGTTTCTTCACCTCTGCACATCACAAAATGTATGACTTGGAAAGGATGTCCTAGCAAATAGATAAAAGCAGCAGCAGTTGGGAGGTTAAAATGCACTGAGTGTGGAAAAGCTGGAAGTGAAGGCAAGATACTTTATACAGGGAAGTATACTGTGCATTTCATTGTTTGTCTGCAGGAAATTTACACCATAAATATCTAATAAGCTGCTTGTTTTGTAAAAGATGTACATATTTGTCCTTTCCTGCAAATTGATTTTATATATAGTAGTCTGCATTAAAGAAACATTGTCGTGCTCCCCATTTTCCCAGACTTTACATTCCTAGAAATGAACTTGATAACCTACACAAGCCAAGAATGTGGAAGGTGTTCAGAGAAAATTTTGCTGTGGAGCTGAACTTCAGTGAAGCATAACCAGGAATAAGCAGTGGCCTTATTAGATGGAGTTGTTCACTTTCCTCCCAGAATCATGTAGCATTGCCTCTGTTGCTGTATCGCATTCTAAGACTTTCCTTCCATGTGTAGTCAGGAGAACCTCAGCACTTAAGGCTGAACCAAGAGGTTGCCTAATTCTCTTCTTCCCTGTGTGTAGATGCTTCTTTATGATAATTAAAATTAATTTTGCCAAGTGGTTTGCGTGAGCAGGGTGGAGTGCTTGGTGTATTGTGCTTCTTCTCCCCACACTTTTCACTCATTTTGCCTTTGCACCAGTACTTGAGATGGTGCGTGCACAAATCATCCACAATCTTCTGATGAATATGGCCGATTGGCTGTGTTTACATCACCCAGGGTGGTTCAAGCCTCTCAGTTGATCTCTGTTTTAAAAAAAGTGTGTCTTCAAGTTATTTATGACTTACTGCAGCCCTGAGGCCTTGTAAATTTTGTTCAGAGGAGATTTGCTATTGCCTCTCTGAGGCTAAGAGCATGTGACTTCCCCATTGGGTTTCATGGCCAAGCAGGGAATCAAACCTTAGTCTCCAGAGTTGTACCCCAACGCTCAAACCACTGCACCACACTGGCTCTTAAGAATTGCCCCACCCATATAGTAACCCCCTGTAATAGAATATTGTGATGATCTTGTACAGAAGATGTTACTTATTACTGTTGAGGTACACAGAACAACAAACCAGACAGAAGTTTAGAAAACCCAGCATGTTTACTGAAGTCTCCAAATACCCTAAAAACAAAACCACAACCTGTTAAAATTGCTTTAAGAGGAGTTTTACAGCGGTGTGACTGTTGTGCCACAATGACCACTCTTGTGATCCATAAACATATCTAATGATATGAAGTCTATAAAGTGTTATGTATCAAACTGGTTCATCATTAGTTTCCGGCTGTACTCGTAGGCAAGGAACAATGCTCCATTCGCTGGGAAAGCACGAATCATAGTAGGTTTCAGTCCAGAATACAAGGCAAACACACCTGCAAAACAAGAGTTAGGTGTTAACTGAATTGTTTCTCAGGGGTGCCTCTCCCACTTATTTCTCTAAAGCTTGAGTTGTACTAGAGATGAAGGAGGAAATCCTTGATAAATAAAAAGACCAATGCTAACTAAACCCATAATTTGGGAAAGTTGCTTTTTTGAATTATGTCTCCCAGGACTCTCTAGTTTGCCTACTTTTTGAATGCTCAACCCTCGATTCCGTGATGGAAAACCAAACTTCCATGCCTACACGGTAACAAGAGTGTGCCATGCTACCTGCCCTGTCAAAATTTAGCACCTGAATGACAATGACCAAGAGTTTGTTCTGTAAAAAAACAACTACTAGCTATTTTTAAGAAGCAGGGAGCTTGGTGCTTTCAGAGGCTTCTAACAAAACAGGTATGCGACTGCTTGGATCCACTCCTGCAGCTTATTGTGGTGATGAATTGATTTTAATTATATTTTCAAATGGTTTTTTTTTTTAATTATAGTTTGTTGATAGGAAGGTGGTAGTTGCTTGGCCATGGAACTCGTCACTTGCTTTTCCTTGCAGATATGAGGGCTGTGGTGTTGCAGACATCTTGCCCAATGTGTGGCTATGCTGCCAAGGCTGCTGCCAAACTGCAGAATTAATGTAGTTTGACACCGCTTTGTCTTAATTCCATCCTATGGAATCTTGGGATTTGTAGTTTGTTGTGGCACCAGAACTCTGAAAGAGAAGGCTATATACCTCACAAAACTAAATCCCAGAATTCTACAGCGCTGAGTCATGGTAGGTAAAGCGGTGTCAGATTGCATTATTCTGCATTGTAGATGCAGCCCAAGACACCTTTTCTCCTACAAGTCCAGTTTGTTCATGCTCTAACCTTCATTCTGGAACACACTTGCAAATGTTCCCATAAAGCCAGCTTGCTTTCCTGCCATGGAAAGAACCTGGATTCTTGATTTGATGCAGTCCACTGGATACACAGCAATCCATAAACATATGCCACCAATGCCACCGCTGACCATCAATGCAACAGGACCTGCAAAAGCCAAGCAGTGGTGCCATAACACATCTTGGTATTTAAAGCAAAAAATTCAAACTAGTCTCCATCACCCCTCTTTTTTTGCAATAAAAAAGAAAACTAAATGGTCCCTGTTCCATCCAAATTTACATTTTGATATCACTAATGGTACAGCAGGCCACAAATTGGATAAAACATGCATATGGGGACAGTCTTCTAAGGCATTGCATCTCAGTCAATGATGTGGTTTCCATGTTTGCGGGCAGTGGATCTGTTCTGGGCTTTAGCCTGAACTTGAAAGGAGCAATCTAAGAAGCTAAACCTGTTTGGGGGATAAGATTTAGCACTTTGGATAGTTCATCTTAACATCAGATGCAAAACTAGTGTGGATTCCATCCACAACTCATCTTGGTCAGGCAGATTTTGGCTGCATCTGCACTGCAGAAATAATCCATTTTGACACTTAACTGCCATGACTCAATGCTATGTAATTCTGGGAATTGTAGCTTGTTGTGGAATCAGAGCCTAAATGTCTCCCAGAACTACAATTCCCAGGATTCTATAGCATTGAGTCATGGCAGCTAATGTGGTTTCAAACTGGATTATTTCTGCAATGTTGGTGCAGCCACAGTGAAGCTCAATGCTGTTTTCTAGAGGAGGCTGATGAACTGAATCCTAGAAAGCCCACCTAGGTGTCTGTTTCTATATACCAAATAGATCAGCAGGCGCTGTGAGCTCTTTCATCATTTTTTTTCTATCTGCTGTCAGCCTAGGACAGTTCATATTTTTGGATTAGTTCAAAAGCATGCTGGGTAGGTAAAACTACACATCTCTTTTGAGTGGCTCTATTTTGCTTCCAAACCCATGGAGCAACTTTAGCATCTGGGAAAAGTGATAATAATTACTTTCCTGACAATTAATTTCTGGGCAAGGCACTAAATATTGGTGGTTAACCTTTAAAGCCCTTCTCCCATATAATCTTCCCAGTAAGTTCAAGTCCTCTGAGGAGACATTTACTTTGGTCAGCCAAAGTAAGCCTAACAACTGTTATCCAGAGGACATTTTCTTTGGCCACCCCAACTGCAGAATGACCTGCCACAGGAATTCCTCAACTGGATACACTGTCCAAGTTTAAAACAGCAATAAAGATCAGCAATAACAACAAAACAATAATCATATCATTATAATAATATATCATTGTCACTTTATTACTAATAAACATTTTTCTGATTTTGGGACAATTTGGGTGTAAACCATAGTGAAAACACTTTGCAATCCTTTGTGTAAAATCTCCATGTTCAGCTACGGGAGCAATTTTAAAAACATGTGTACACTTCCCTGGGAGCTGCATGTTGGAAGGCTAAGTACATTGAATAAATAAAAGAAGCACTGCTCTAATTCTGGAAAGCTATGTGGTCTCAGAGACATTTGATAGTAACTTATTTGTGAAAAGTATCATGTCATGTACTAGATGAGGATCACATCTGCCCTTACATTATACCATAAACTGGAACTTTCTTTCCCATTTCAGTTATAGCGAAGTTCTAGTTTAGATGGTGAGCCAGATAGGCTTCGGCTGGGCAATTCAGAGGATGGAAGGGAAAGGCATGGCTTAGACATAATTAGAAACATTTATCTGGCACACATATCTGTGGGTGTACATATTAGTGCAGCTATCTAAAGCAGGGCTGTCCAGATGGAACCAAGACATCTCCAAACACTTCAAGACAACTTAAATTTTCAAGGAATGTGGAATTGCAGTGGAGTTTCTAGGGTTCGTGTCACCCGGTGCGGCCAGTCATGGCGGGGAGTGGGACTTATGGGGGTTGGACTTCCGATGCACATGGGAGCATGCGCACAGCCCAGGGACCAGCTGCATGCCCCCAAGAAGGGCCACAGAAGAGCCCCTGGGACGTGGGGAGGGTGGGAAATGCCCCATGTGTCCCTGGGAAAGACCAGGGAGGAGCCCCCATGACCTAGGGAGAGTGGGAGGTGCCCCATGCGTCCCCGGGAAAGGCCGGGGAGGAACCCCTGGGACTTGGGAAAGCGGGAAATACCCTGCGCGTCCCTGGGAAAGGCCGGGGAAGAGCCCCTGGGACCAGGGGAAGGCTGGGGACCAACTGGGTGTCACTCCCTCTTCTGGGGTGTCACCCGGTGCAGTCCGCACCCCCCTAGTGACGCTACTGTGGAATAGGAAACCAGGTGTTATTCTTCAGTCACAGGAAAGTACGGCTAAACAAAAGTCAGGTGAAAATACCACATGAGGAGGAGAGCATAATTATCTGTACCCTTCTCCACATTCACTGCTCTTTTGGCCCTATTGATACATTTTCAGTTATGGCGCTGCGCAGGCAACCCTCTACAAGAAAGGACCACAATGTTTAAAGTTAAAGAGAGGGTAAAGTTGGTAGGAGAACGTCTAGTCCTCTGGGTGTTTTAACCCGCCACTCTCATCAGCTTTAGCCAACTCAGCCACTGGCAAAGAACTGTGGGAGTTGTAGTCAAGACAACTGAGGAGCCGATGGTATCCCACTCTGCAGTAAAATGATAAGGATGTCAGGAAGGCTCTTCTGTGAGAATGGTATTAAGATGTTTAGAAAGTGATTGTATCAAGAAGGTCACTTGTGCCATTCCGCCCACCCTCTGTATCATTTACTCTAATACTAAGTGTTCCAGCAATTTTTCTTCATAACGATACTGTTGGCTAGTGTACTTTGAATAAGTGGCAAATCACTGATCTGCATAACATATATCCCTTCCCAAAAGATAGCAAGTGCTTAATGTCAAACATTACAAAACACTGTAAAGGCTTTGACAGGCAACATCCACAGTTTTTTGTGGGTTTTTTGGGCTATGTAGCCTTGTTCTAGAACAGTTTTTTCTTGATG
>NC_056522.1:160058901-160091713 GCF_019175285.1 Sceloporus undulatus | reverse complement strand
TTTTGCTCAAGATGTCAGCCACAGATGCTGGTGAAATTTCAGGAAAGAACTGCTATGTGGCCATGTTCTAGAAAACCCACAAAAAAACTGTGGATGTTGGCTGTCAAAGCAGTGCCAATAATTCAGGGCAGGTTGCTATATGAGGATGAACTGTACTAATCTAAAAAAGGTAATCTTTACACAGCTAATAACGTACCTAATTCCTCTTTGGGTCTCCCAAATGCAAAAAATGTCCGACTCAGTTCATAGCCTCCAAAGAATAAAAAATACCCTGGAATTTCCCGTAGCAAAGTGCTGGACAGTCCACGGTAGAATCCGAGGGGGCCATCTTTTTGCAGAACAGCTTTGATTACTGACCAAACTGTACTGGAAGAGGAACAAGAGTGTTAGGAAAAGGGTGCGACCTGCAAGTTTAAATGACAGCTCACTTAAAAACAGTAGCAGAACACCACCATGTATGTATGACGATCAAAGGCTGAGCTCCTATGTCGGGTGTGTATAGTGTAAATCTGTATGAAGAATTACACACTGCTTATGTGACACAACCCTTATGTTGGATAGTAAAGTTATGCCAGTGAATACACACCCAAGTGTGCAATCAGATGTGTACTGTAGGCATAAGGATACTGCATGTACAACTCCACTACTGCAATCTTCAACTGAATGCAGGCATAAATCCTCAGATAAAAAGGTCCACAGCTACAGGGGAACGTACATGTAGCACACCAAAAGCATTTCAGCCTATGTAAAGTAAAAACAACAACATGAAATTTCTAGTCACCACCCCTGTGGGGCACCATATTAAAAACAAACAAACCCCACAGCTACTTTAGGTTATAATCTTCAATGTGGGCAGCTGAATCAAATGGCACTCTAAACACTGTTGATCTGCAGTTCCTCTCATTCCCCTGCACTGGCTAGAGCTACTGTAGCTAGAAACTACAGTCAAAAAACATCTGGAGAGCCTCATGGTGCCCTTCCTAGCTCCAATGCTTTAAAGGAGGGAGGGTACATATGGAGCTGCTCAACCATGTAGTGGGATGTTGTCTTGTCCTGGACTGGCCAGTTGCCCATATAGGTTGGGCAACAAGTCAGCAAATACCCTTGGCAGGGCCATGCTACAGGAATGGCTGGGTTTATGAAAGAGAGGAACCAACAAGAAGCTTTTGAAAGGTGCTTTGCTTTATAGGGTAGTTATGAAGAAGCCCTTTCAACAAAGTACTAGATGCATGGTGTGGGGAAGTTGTGTCCTAATACATTTCACTGTGGCTGAAACCCTGTTGGTTACTTCCAATGAGAGCAAACTCACTGAATCAACTGCTCAATGGTGAGTCCACACATAGGTAAATCCCACTGATTCATTAAGTTGACTCTAGTTGGGAATAAAAGTAGGCCCGTGTGTGTAACAATACAAAACTGGACTACATAGCTCTGGAAGCAAGCGATGGAATTAAAGCACCCCCAGAGGTCTGCTTGACTTACTTGTGTCCTTGCACTATTTTCCCAGACAACTGCATTTCATGCATGGTTTGCAGGCGGCACTTCACAAGCTCTGTGGGGCAGAGGACCAATGTTGCAAAGGCAGATGCAAAGGAGCCAGCAGCAGCATTTTGAAGGTCACTGCAAGAGAGACAAATTGTGTCTGGGACATGAGAGCCAGATGCCTTGAACTGCAGCACAATGGTAGCCATGCAGATTTCCAGTTTTCCCTGCGGGTAACTCTGTGAAGTGATAGCAAAGCAGCAGCTTAGAGCAAGAGGGAAGGACCACACCTAGAAGCAGGGGGCGAGGGGGTACGGTTAGTAGAGGATCATGGCAGAATCAGAATGAGAAGAGAGCTGAGGAATGTTACAGACTGACTTTTAATTATAAAGTTGCAAAATGTAGATCTAGAGAAAACGCAGCTAAATGGGTATATGTTGCCCATAAGACCCCTTGATACTGTGGTTGAAAACCCCAGGAGACCCCCAAAGCCTACTGAATTTTTTGCTGTACACTTTTCAGCTAAAAAACGCCCCATAACCAGCTCATAAACGTGGTAGGTTTTGTCTCCAACTATCTCATCCCTAAAATAACAACAACATGAAAATTAGCCATTCTTAGGTTGAATCCTGGAACCTGAAGTGGGGTGAGTTCACTTCCATTCACTCCAATGCAGCCTAAAAGAAGAGCGGGGTGGGTTGCGGGAACGGCCCACACCCAATTTGTAATTACCCATTCATGATTCAGAGTATTAGATGCCTGTCCAGTTCAAACTCTTCTAAGAAACTTGTACAGGCTCCCTACTCTACATCCTACAGGTAAAACATCCACACAATTATACATTTTAAAATACCACTTTACTTTAAACATTATTTTCTCTTCTACTGACTTTGTAAGCATTTCCCGTCTTCTATCAAGCATTTTGAAAATATACCACTATCACTGTCCCACTCTCTTAGCATTCCTTTCTCTGTTAAGCATGGGCAACAAGAACATAATTGCACATGGCTAACCAGCCTCATTTCCGGGGCCATCTTTTCCCCCAGTACTTGAGCCATGTTCAAAGCTTTTGTGAAGCAAAGCTACACTTGATGAACCTTTGAGCACATAATCAATTGTTCTCACACAGACAGTTAATCGTTTTAGTGACATGAACTTGAATGCTACAAAATTCTTCATAATAATAATAATAATAATAATAATAATAATAATAATAAGATCCTATAGTTATATAAAATCCTTAAGGCTGACGTCTCTTAACTATATTAGTTAAATTTATTAACTTTAAAAAAAATCACGCTTGGGCTACCGCCCTACTGCAGGATTCATGCAGTTTGACACCACTTTAACTGCCATGACTCAATGCTATAGAATTCTGGGATTTGTAGTTTTGCAAGATATTTAGCCTTCCCTGTCAGAGAGCTATGGTGTCCCACCAAACTACAAATCCTAGAATTCCATTGCATTGAGTGAAGAATGTTAAAGTGGTATCAAGCTGATTTATTTCTGCAATGGTTCCACTTGAAGCCTCTTTGCTTTACACATATGCTTAGTAAGGAAGGCAGTGGCCATGCTGGCTCAGGGATTTTGAGATCTGTTATCCAAAAATGTAACATTTCCAAACTCTGGCTACAGATGTCACAGCTTTAATACTTCCCCTTCCTTCAAAAAATAAAAAGGATAGGAAAAGCTTTTAAACTTTCTTCTCTCTCTCTTCCCCACCATCCCCAGTTCTTTCATTCTTCTGAGCTAATCTTTCATATGCTTTTGATCTGAAATTTTTAATCAAAAACGTATTGCTGTAAGGTGAGAGGCCTGCTGAATCCTTAATAATTTGATTTGCAACCTAATTAAGCAAACAACTTGGATTAATGTTAAGATTTCATTAGCAAAACTCGAAGTATTCCAACCCAGTTAAACAACAACAACTGTTGTAAGCTGCCCTGAATGCCACAGATGTGGTGGAAGAACAGAATACACATAGATCAATAATCAGATCTGACAATTAAGCAAGAAAACCCCATTATAACAAGATCTGACATTGTATAGCTCATGGAGAAAGTGTGCTTCTAGTTCTACCTGGTAATACTCTTCGACATCTGCTAGTTATAGCTTGGTTCTGAAGGAAATAAAATGTCCACTACTAACCTCAACTTTGCTTTCTTGTCTAGTCCAACAATCCTCCTCACAATATTTTGGCAGAAACCGTAACACATGAAGAGCACGGCATTCTCAGCAATGTTTGCAACGAGTGCTGGGGTGGTCCCTTTGTAGAAGCCTCGAAAACCCACTTGCTTGTAAGTCTTCACAAAACAGTCAATAAGCCCTCGGTACATGTCGGGGAATGTCTGCATTTTCACCTTGGCAGTATCAAACGGCTGGCCTGTCATCACACACGCAGTGCCTCCTGCACACACAAAAGGGGAGTCACAAACATTAGAAGTCTCACTGTGATCATATGGCATTCATGAAGCAATACAATCCAAGCTTCCAAAAGATAGAATTATGACCTAGAAAAGGGCACGGGGCATGCTTGGAAATCGGTGGTACATAGAATAAATTGGCTCTCCTCCATTTCAGTGGAATCCTACATATTTTTTAATAGCAGAAAATTTGTGTGTAAAATAGCCAGATGCAGGAAGGAATTAGGGAAACCTTTGGCCCTCCACATATTATGCTTGGGATCCTGTTCAGTATTTTCAAACTTGTAAGATAGACTGACAAACATGAAACCATTTGAGATTTACATTTACAGTCTTGCTGCAGTGCAGTGACTAGCTTTCCCCTAGTAGCGAGGTGCTTTACCTCCACCAAAAGTATCTGAGGAAGTAGACTAAAGTTTACGAAAGCTCATGCTTCTTTCTTTCAGTTAATCTCAAAGGTACTACAAGATCTCTCTACATGCTTTACCACAGTAACTGTGGCAATCCCAAAGCAACTTGTTCTCACAAAGTGCTTTGTTGCTGGAAATGTCTTTTCTCACCACCCTGCTCACTAGTGTTCTAGGAAACCCTCTTTAGTAAAAATATCAGATTTATACTATTGGTTTTGGGGGGTGAGGTCCAGACACAGAGTTACAATGATGGAACTCTGTCATCATAACTACGTCTGAGGATGCATGATCTCTGCCATTTGTTCTCAGGAAGATCATGTGCAAAGAGTGCTTATCTTAACCCTGCCAGAAAATGTCAGCGTGGATCTATAATATTGGCTTTCAGCTTCATCAGTAGGGAAATCCCCCACAGGAAAAGCAGTGGTGGCGAGCGGCAGCACGAGGCCATTCTCCTTATCTTGTATAAATATGAACATAGCACAAGATGTGTCATATTACCATCTGACCTGTTGCGTTCCCAGGCTTTTTTGGCCTTGTATTTCCATTTGACTTTGCATGAGAATGTGTGTCTGCCAACTGAACGTACGCCAACATGGACTCCAGCCATCAGTGATAACTAACACTGTAGTGAATTTGCGACTCTTCAACTGAGTGTGTCTTGGTATTTTGAAATTCTCTTTCCAACGAAAGCAATTGGAGGGGAAAGAATTTACTATTCCATTTACTACTGCCAAAAGCAACCAGCATAGTTGCTGGGTCCAGCAGATTGGGTCTGTCTCAAGAATGGAGCATCCAATAGCTCCCAAACCAGCTTGTTTCAATCCGTCATGGGTGACCCATTTGGAGGCTTTATGGCAGCTACCATCAGTGGCAACTTTCCATACACCAAACTTTTGGTGGGTGGCTTGTGGGACCCCACAGCAATAGAGATGTCACCCATATCCCATTTCTATTCAGGAGGCAACATCAGGGGATTATCCTTCCACAAGTGACTCTAATATGTCTCCAAACACTTTTATATTGGTTAGACTTCCGATGCACATGGGAGCATGCACACTATTATATCCTAATAGTACAACATATTAAAATAATTATTCTGCAGAGCAAAGTGGTTACTACTGCCAAAGGCAAGCTGCCCACAGTGGTGAAAGAGTCCATATGTTTCATTCATTCACTTATTCGTTCATTCATTGAAGGGATAGGGAACATGTGTCCCTCCAAATTTTGCAGGACTGCACTTCCATCATTCTCACCACCGGTGATGCAGACTAGGATTAGTGGGAGCTGAGGTCCAACACCTCCTAGAGAGCCATGTGTTCCCACCCTTGCTTGCATTTTGCTTGCTTGACTTTATTAAAATGTTCACTCCCACTCTACCGTCAAGGATCCAAGGACAGTGTACAGTAATGACCTCAACTTTGAACATAATCCAATGGAGGCCAGAGTTTGAATCCCTGTTAAAAACAAACTGGAATAAGAGTTTTAATACATCTTTCTGTCTTCCTCCTTCCAAAGGGTTTAGGCTATACATTGAAACTGGCCCTTTCCCATCCTTGTCTGGCCATGGCCCCATTACTGCAATGGTCCTTGTTTGGAGAGACCTCCTGTTATACCAAAGAGCCAGTGGGGCAAGACTTTCTATAGTGCAGGCCTAGCTGACACTGTGCCTCAATTCCCATGCTATCCAGCAAATGGCACCCTAAACAAAATAGATAAGTTGCCATTCACACAGTTCTACTGAAACACTTAACTGCACACAAATGGTCACCTGACTAGCCTATCAACTCTATTCTGGTTAAATACCATAAAGTGAAAGAAAACAAAGGTTATCTTCTCGCTCCTCTTTTTATTGCTCAGCTTTTACTGGTGACGTATTCTGAAATGCTCAAGTGAGCATGAAAACTAAATAAATTC
Organism: Sceloporus undulatus; assembly: GCF_019175285.1. Classification (NCBI taxonomy): domain Eukaryota; kingdom Metazoa; phylum Chordata; class Lepidosauria; order Squamata; family Phrynosomatidae; genus Sceloporus; species Sceloporus undulatus. The sequence continues at coordinate 160,085,484 of NC_056522.1, read as the reverse complement.
AAAGCAACAGTGAGGAAATTATTAGACAAGAATGTTTACACATTTACCTTTCAGTGATAGCCAGGGTTTCATTGAAGCAACACATCGGAAGTGGATCATTCCAGGGGAGGTTGACAAGCAATCTCCTCTTAGTGTCACTTTTCTAGAAGTGTACTTTTTCAGGAGCGCATTCAGACTTCAGAAAACTTACTTTTTGGACCACAACTCCCAGAATCCCATAATCAGCATAGGGTCCATGCTGACTGCAGGAGGGTTCTGGGATTTGTAGTTCACAAATTACATTTTCCAAGCTCTGCTGTTACTCAACATTGTCTTGTGCCTTTGCAGGAGGTTTTCTTCAAAGGGTACAAAAGCATTAGTTGCTAAAGGAGTTTGTGAAACAGGATTTACTAAATCTTACCTACAGCCCCAGCTGTGAGGTCAATGGCAGCCTGGATTGCAGGATTTGTTCTCATATTTACCGCTTGCTTAGTGAAGTCTCTAAATCATGAAGTTTTCTGTAGCAAGTGGGGAGTTGTGATGGGCTCTTCTAACCTGGCAGGGGAAAAAAAGCACGTCCGTAAGAGTTATGGATCAAAAATATTTCTATTTCTATCAAGTCAAAAAAGCCAACATCAACAGAAATAAAGTGTGAGTCAAGTATCATGTACTTAAACTTTTATATTAGGTCATGTAAGTGACCCACAGTTAGCTCCATGTTGCATTAAAATTCACACTCCTTTTGTTCATTTTTCAAGAAAATTGTTTAAAAAGAAAATCTAATCAATCACATATGAGAATGGATTTCCTTGGCTCTTGCTATACTAATAAGAAGTCGTGGTAAATATGTAAATCTTATAGAAATGTTAACAGAAATAAAAATCATATCACATTCATTATTGAGCTCTAAGGACTACCACACACACACACACACACACACACACACACACACATGTTACCCATGCTGCTCCATATAAATTTTGGTATAAATGATAACCCTTAAATGACCCCTGGATAGACTCCAAGCCTGTCCTCCATTACTGGCAAGGCGAGAGGACATGTACACACACCCCTGAGGAGCACCCACATCATCATATCTAAGGAGTCGCATAAAAGGATTATCATAGGACCAGGAACAGCAAATATTTGCCTTGCTTGAGGCTCTTACCCCCTCCCAGGGTCTGTTGTCTGAGCAGCTTAAGACCACTAAGACAATCAGACAGGGACATCCAGGTGAAAAGCAAGTAATTAAACACCTTTGTTCTCACCTTTGCCAGAGGCAAGATTTTGCCTATAAATACTCCCAGATTTGCCTGTTCACTGGGCCAGTCTGGATTTCAGGGGGAAGCTCTGTCCCCTTGAACCCTGACCTGGCTCCTGGCTCTTCACTCCTGGCCAGTCATTCCATGGCTGAGCCTCATGCCATCCTCATCATATTCCATTTGGATTCCTGGAGGGAGTCTACATTCTGGTACGTATCACTCCAGTGATGCCTAAAATCCTATTCCATGCTAACCTATGCTTTTCCTGAGCCTTGTGTATATGTGTGTGTGTGTGTGTGGTGTGTGTGTGTGTGTATGCTAGTGAATCGTATGTGTTTTCCCCCATTATAAATAAATTGGTTATTAATTCTAGAAGTCTGACTCAGCTCCATTTATTGGAATCCCCTGGTCTACTCCGTATACATATCGGGAGACAATTCTGCAAGGGCCGTCGTAGCAGGCCCTCCTCTTGCAATATTTGAGCTAATAACAATAATAATAAAATTCCCCTAAACGGACCTTTGGCTACACACACACACTCACTGAATTAACTATTTTGTTCAATTTTATTTATATTCTACCTTTCTTTCAATTTGAGATCCCAGGTGGGTCACAATATGAGTTAAAACAAAATACAGTTAAAACAGTGAATAATAGTGAAAACAAAACCAACTAAACATGCAATCATGTTAACAACATTTAAAAAGATTAAAAGGACAATTAAAAGATAATAATAATAATGGAAAAAGGGAAAACACGTAGGCGATGGAAACAAAGCTGGCTCTGTAGTTTTCGTTCATCTTGATGCCATTCAGAGTACAAGGGAGGGGTGTCACTGGGTGTCAATCAGCCCACCATTCCCAAACAGTTCTTCATCCCTGCATTATGTCCTACAAATAGAAAGCACCAACACAATGGTCTAGTATCAAACTCATATATTGCTTAAGAGGAAAACACCAACTTCTCACAGTCCTGATCACCTGTTTGTCAAGGAAATCAGTTAAGGGCTGATCCTAGGCACTGTCCTCCTCCTGATGAATCTATGAGTGATTAGTAGTCTCCATTTGTAAGGCATATACATGTGGCCACATGTGCATGTACACAGGCACATACTCCTGTACCTCTGGGTTTGCATCACTGCTTTACCCTAGATATTGAATGTAAGTAATAATATAAAAGGCTTCACAATCACAGAATTCTTTGTAGAAGAAGATCATGAAGCTCAAGGCATGAATCAATTCCTTCACTGTAAAGTTGAAGGCTTTCATGGCCAGAATTCCTTCACTGTTTTATAATGAGTTAGGTGAGAAACACATTTAAAAGACATTAAAATATTGTTTTGAAATAAGATCACCTGGTACTAATACACACTAGACAATAAGATCAACTGAGATAGCAAAAAGTGGATAGTGTGTTTTCACAGATAGGTTTCTTGATAGATGCCATCACAAATGACCTTTCTGGCAGTCTGAGATTGTTAAAGTAGATAAACGCATACCCTATTTCTCTCTCCATTATTACCTGCAAAAAAAACCTCCATCTCTAAGGCTAATTCAAGCATGTAAGACAGGAACTCCTCAAATCCCAAATCCTGTTTCAGTTGGGACTTCACTTACTCTCTGCCAAGTGGTGTTTATTTTATTTACTACTTTCGTAGCCTGCCTTTCCCCGCCAAGCAACTCAGGCTGATGTACATGGTTCTTCCCGCTCTGCATTTTATCTTCTCATCAACACTGTGAGCTAAATTAGGCTGTGAGAGAGAAAGTGACTGGAAAAAGACAGGAAAAGAGATTCCAAACTACAAGAAAAGATATTCCCCCTAAACACTAGGAACAACTTCATAATGTGACAGTGGAATATGTTGCCACAGAGTATGGTGGAATCTCCCTCTTTGGAAGTTTCTAAACAGAGGCCGGATGGCCATCTGTCAAGAGTGCTTTGACAATGTGTTCCTGCATGGCAGAAAGGAGTTGAACTGGATGCCCCCTTGGGGTGTCTTCTAACTCTATGATTCTATGGGTAGCTCAAAGGCACCTACTGAACTTCATGGCTAAGTAAGGACCTTCCCAGTCCCAGCTCACCAACAGCAATGCCACACTGCTGTTTATGTAGCAGACTTCATGACCTAGGTCTCAAAGAAGAGGTAAATATTGTATATACTACTCATGTAGACATCTACAGGTATCTGCTACACTGCATACAGTGGTCTGTGCAGGTAACAGCTGCTTATGTGTGACCATACTTCCTATGGGATCCTGGGAACTGCAGTCCAAAAAAGAACTTTTCAAAGCTCTCACAAAGTGAGGCATCAAAGTGTAACCCATACAGCCCACTACCACTTAAGAGAATCATCCACATCACCAGATGACTGTGTACTGCAGAAACCAAGCAAGAGCAACAAGAGGGGAGACAAAACCTTGGTCCTCCTTCATAAGGAATTGAGGACAATTTCCTTGCTATATAGATAAAAGCAACATGTCAATCTCTGAGCATAATCAGAATTCATCTGCTGAGCCCTCTGGGCAAGAAAGAGCCAAATTGTCCTAGCCACGGATCATTCTAGAGCCTTGCCTGCACCCAAGTTCCCCCCAAGATTTGGCAATTTCTAACTGCAAATAGAAGACATTCCTTTACATCTAACTGTACTGTAGAGTTGCTGGATCCACGTTTGGAAAAGAGCATACTGGCTGTTGGTGTTGTGAGAGATACAGTCCCCAAAAGGTAATTTTTCCAGGCACTGCATTGGCTCATGATCATCTCTCAATTTATAGCATTCCTTGACATTCCAAAAGAAATTTAAAAACAAAATAGCAGTATCTTTCATGGAGGTAGGAACCTAATCCCAAAGATCCATCAGAATGCAATTTAGATAGAGACATAAAACAATATGAATCTATGCAACTGTCATACACATACTGTATATACATCCCTTTAGTAATTGTATATGTGGCTATACCAAAGTTTAAAATAAGTATAAGTTTAGGAAAGAAGAAATGGCTGTGAGAATGCATACTCTGTCCCGTAACTAATCCTTTAGTTATGAGCAGATTATGAACAAGATAACCAAGAAACATTTTACAAATCCACAAAGGTAAGCATTTAGACAAAGGCACTCACCAAACGTTATAGCAACTTTATCTCATGACCTTCTGTGCTCCTTTAATACCTCTAATTCCTCATCTCAGCCAACCCACTTAGATGCAAGTGGCAGAAATTCCCAGCTGGGTGAGAGTTGTTGGGTGAACGTTTTAGAGAAAACCAACTCAAAATAAAAAATGCACTGGACAAGCTTAAGCGAATCAACTATTCTCAAACATTACCTTAGTGCAAAGGTACAAAAACCTTTTGGTGACATGTGTGGCTGGTTCAGAGAAGGTGCACATGACACGCATGCTTTGATGCTCCTTGGGAGGAGTACCTTCTCAAAATGGTGGGGGTGGGACTATGTGGTGGGTAATAATTTAACTATACTGTGTGCGTTTGTTAAATGTTATAGGCTGATTTAGATCCTGCATAGAAAAGTGAGTATAAACAAACAAACAAACAAAGGGGACAGAAAAACAAATGAATGGATGCTCTCAGTGTGTGTGTGAGATCTTGCATAGATAAGATGGTGGGATATAAACAAACAAACAACACAACAACAGGGGACTGTGTTGTATGGGTTAACCAATCTGAAGGCTGTCTGAGATTTTTGCCCTACTCACTGTTCTAGCAGTCCTTGAAAGTGGTGTGTATTTATCCTCACATCTATTTGGGATTACAACATACACACTTCTTCCTTCCTTATTCTTTTAGTTTCTGCTCTGCTGCCCAGTAAGAACCAGTTTCTTCACATCTCTGACCAAAATCAGACAATGAATGTAATGAATCACAGGCAGGCATTTGTCTTCTAATAATAAGATACAAATAATAAGAGGAGGAAAAGGAAATATGAATATATGTTCCTGTTTCCCCCTCACCAGCCCTTGGGAGAGAAAATTCACAATCGGCAAGCCTGCAGGCTCAACCTAGCCCACCGTTACTCCATGTTTTTCACATAACTACTTATATACTTCTAGTTCTAAAACTTTGGCTTCAGATGACCCTTCCAATAAAAATGGCCAATTGCATAGGAATATTTTCTATGAGTCTAAGTCTGCCCACGTTTCTCATTAGTTAAGCTTTCTGCGTTGCTCAAGTAGCCTACATTCATTACTTTTAACAAACCGAGTAATGTATCACAGGCAGTAAAATAGGTGATGAGATGTTTATGTCTCTGTGCAGTGTATTCATCATATCGTATTGTTGTATGTGTATGTTGTATTAGGGTGGCTAATAATCAGTAAAGCAATAAAATAAAACACGTACCTGCAATAAAATCACGACTGATACTCAGTCATACTGATAGGAGAGTGACAAATGCACACTGGCTTGAAAGGTTTAAAATGCAAGGTGTCATCCACTGTGAAAATAGTGTACACTATGGATAAAATGTTATACATTTGAAAGTAGTTTTCCAACTGCTGGGTATCTCACCTCTTCTCTCTGTCATGAACACTGAATCTTAACTAGAAGATTGTTGCCTTGGGTGTCAATGGTTGACTCATAGATGGGCAGATACAAGAAGCAAAGCCCACATTTGCTCCTCTACAAATTGAGATGTGTGGGCATTGTATTTTAAGTGTTGCAATAGGGCCGAAGAGACCTAGATTCAAATCCCATCCTATCCAAAGAAAAAAAAATCTCTTCTTGAAGTTCACTGGGGGAAGTGGGAGCCTGGCTCTATTTCTCAGCCTTAAAGGCTGTTGTGATGATAACACAGTGCAAAGGCCAGGACCCTGAGATCTTCCAGGCAAGGCATAAAAATGCAAGAAAACAGTAAGCTTTGGGCCAAACAGAGAAAATGCAAGCCAAATGATCTACCTAAAACTAGGCGCCTTCTGAGGGTGCATCGACACAGTAAAAGTTTAATTTTCATGGCTTCATCCTACAGAGTCCTGAGAGCTGGAATTTGGTGAGGCTCCAGCATTCTGAGAGAGAAGGCTAAAGACCTTGTAAAACTACAAATCCCAGGATTCCATAGGATGGAGCTACAGCACCTACAGTGATATCAAAATGTATTATTTCTACTGTGTTGAAGCACCCTGAGTCAGAGAAAGCCAGTGTGGTGTAGTGGTTTGAGCAATGGACTATGGAGGAAAGCATCCTCTTCCCATCATTACATCATGTACAGGATTGGGGTGTGTGTGTATGTGACAGAGAGAGAGAGAGAGAGATATGATGATGATGATGATGATGATGATGATGATGATGATGATGATGATAAGGTTCAGAGGATGGCCACAGCAACCCCCCTCTGAAGAAACTTGCCAAGAAAGCCTCACGATAGGTTCATCTTAGGGTTGCCATAAGTCAGAAATGACTTGAAGGCACATCATCATTTATTACTACTGCTACTACTATTATTATAGATCCCTTTGCAGACTGATTTTGCAGACTAACCCAGCTATGTCTTTGACTAATAATAATAATTATTATTTTATATCTTTATTATTATTATTATTATTATTATTATTATTCCCTTTGCAGACTGATTTCCCAGACTCACATGACTAGCTCTTTGAATAACAACAACCATTTTCTATTATTATTATTATTATTAATCCCTTTGCAGATTGATTTCCTAGACTCATATGACTAGGTCATAATAATAATAATAATAATAATAATAATGCATCATCATCATCATTATTGATCTTTTTGCGGACTGAGTTCCAAGACTCAGATGGCTAGGTTTTTCAACAACAACAACCACAACAACAACAATTCCCTTTGCAGACTGATTTCCAAAACTTACATGACTAGGTCTTTCAATAATAATAATAATAATAATAATAATAATAATAATAATAATAATAATAATAATAATAATAATTCCCTCTGCAGACTGATTTCCAAGACTCACATTGCTAGGTCTCTAAATAATAATAATAATAATAATAATAATACTAGATCCCTTTGCAGACTGATTTCCCAGACTCACATGGTTAGGTCTTTCAATAATAGTAATAATAATTATAGATCTCATTGCAGACTCATCTTCCAGACTCACAGGGCTAGCTTCTTGGGGGAGGGGGAATCCATGATGCAACTTTGGAAGCACCAAGGGCTCCTTGCTCAGGCAAAAGGTGTTGGGGTTCATACAGACCCAGCAGGGATCCAAGGAGGGGGGGTCCTGCTCCTCGTGGCCACGTGGCTTCCCCGGGGGATCCCCCTGAGGCCTGCCTCCTTGCAAGGCTCTTGCTCCTGCCTGTGCTTCCCTTTCCCCCATGGGCCCCTGCTTACCAGTCTCCTCCTCCGCCCCAGGATCCTTATGAGCCGCATGGCCCCTGTGCTGCTGCTGCTGCTCTGGAGGTCCTGCTCCAGGCCCAAGGCATTTTGAGAGGGAGGGCTACAGGAAATGGCGCCCCCAGAGGCCGCATGGGGAAGGACAGCCTTGTGGTGGCTGCTCTCTTGTTGTGGGCCTTCCAAGTCCCTTCAAACTTTAGGCTGCATCAATAATAGTGTCTAGATCAAGGGAAGTAATAGTGCTACTGTATTCTGCTCTCTCAGGCCCCACCTGGAATATTGTGTCCAGTTCTGGGCACCACAATTTAAAAAGGACATTGAGAAACTGGAGCCATGTGTCCAATGGAGGGTGACTAAAATGGTGAAGGGTCTGGAAGCCATACCCTATGAGGAACAACTTAGAGAGCTGGGGATATTTAGCCTGGAGAAGAGAAAGTTACTAGGTGATATGATAGTCCTGTTAAAATATTTGAAGGGATGTCATATTGAGGAGGGAGCAAGCTTGTTTTCTGCTGCTCCAGAGAACAGAACACAAAACAATGGATGCAAGCTGCAGGAAAAGAGATTCCACCTCAACATTAGGAGGAACTTCCTGACAGTAAGGGCTGTTCGACAGTGAAACACACTCCCTCAGAGTGTGGTGGAGTTTCCTTCTTTGGAGGTCTTTAAACAGAGGCTGGATGGCCATCTGTCAGGGATGCTTTGGTTGAGAGTTCCTGCATGGCAAAATGGGGTTGGGCTGGATGGCCCTTGCGGTCTCTTCCAACTCAACAATTCTATGATTCTATGACTCATGGGGGCCCTGAGGCGGTGAACCTATCATGGGGTTTCACTGGCATGTTGCTTCAGAGGGAGTGCTGCCTCTGAGGCTGAGAGAGTGTGACTTGGACAAGGTCTCCAGAGAGCCCTACTCCAAACCACTACTACTTCATGGAGTTTATCACACAGGGGCTAATTTTGGCATTATAGAGAGAATAAAGCACATTTAAAGCCTCCTGCGAATAAAGTGAAAATGGCAATTAATTGCGCAAATGATTATCACACACAACTGCGCATATAAAGTGATATCGGAAATGCATTGTCGCTGAAATCCCAAAAGTAAAAAGATGTGCATTAATTCTTCTTTGTGACCACTTTAATGATGGGTTTTGTGCGACGTCGTGTGAAATTATTTTGCCTAACTACACAATTTTTCCAGGATATTCACGGGATAAACTCCTCGTCTCCTTCATGTGATAAACTCCCATGGATGGCTTTGTGTTTGGGCCTTAAAGGCAGCCTTGAGAAGACCCCTGAGCCAGGCTGGCTTAACTGAGCCTTCTTCCCTCAGCAGACTTACACGGCTAGGTCTCAATAATAATAATAGAAGATCCCTTTGCAGACTGATTTCCCAGACTTGCACAACTAGGTCTTTGAATTATTATTATTACTATATAAGATATAATAATCTAATTTTAATTTTAATTCATTAGTTCTTCACTGCCTTTACTTATAGATGTCCTCGCCGCCAAGAAGGACAAGGCACCACAAAATGGAGGGTGTTCCAGGAAAAAACAGAGGATGTTTTTGCCACATAAAAAGTTCAGAACATCATGGAAACCCACTGGGTGGCTTTGAGCAAGTCACACTCTCTCAGCCTCAGAGGATGGCAATGGCAAAACCCCTCTGAACAAATCTATAGGGTTCTTATACTGTAAGGCCACCATAAGTCAGAAATGGCTGAAAGCAAAACAACAAAAGACTTGAAAGACAACACAAAGGCATCCAACAGGAATCTCCAGTCCTCCAGAGAAACCTGGTGTTGGAAGTTAGATGTTTATCACACTATCGCTTAAAGAGGTACTATTCCAGTGTGACTCCTCTAGCTGCCTCCTGTTGCATGCTGGGATTGGCAGTTTTAGGAGGGGTATTTAGAATTCTCAGGCAGAGAAGTTCAGCTCCTTAAAACTGCCAATCCAGCATGCAACAGGAGGCTGCTAGAGGAGTCACACTGGAATAGTACCTCTTTAAGAGCATAGTGTGATAAACATCTTAGACTGGCAGCTTCCTACTTTCCTTTGTCGACAAGCAAAATTTTTCTATTCCAACAGGCATGTAATGAGTGATGATATAAGACTACTCTTACACAATGTGCTGAATATTTCTATTGCTGTGCTGGTGCATGTGTGTTTTAATGAATACGTTTTAACCTGGTTTTAATTTTGTTCTGATTGTTCAGTTGTGTTTTAACGTTTGTATTCTAACAATGTTTTTTAATTGTTACAAGCCGCTTTCAGTCCCCATCTGGGGAAAAGGTATGATAAAAAAATAATATAATATAATAATAATAATATCATTTTAGCTTCCTCAAAGCGTTTAAATCTCCCTAAACTTGCCCTTCTCCTTTGCAACATACTAAGAAGATGCATTGTTGTGCACTTTACACCTTGCCGAAGTATCTACTGTATTTGTTTGGTGTATCCAGGAGTGGAACTTTGCATTGGGTTTGAGACACTTATTTTATTTCAAGCAAACTGGAAGAAGTGTAATAGGCCGAAGGAGCAAAATTACCCATACCCATACCATTACGTAGCTATGCAATAACCCTTCTCTTGACTCTCTGGAAGTGTTTATAGCAGGCTGGTCTTCAAGGGGACTGTTATCAAAGAGCTCCTCCTATGGGCTGTAATAAGCTAATAGAGAATGAGATTCCAAGTTTTCTCTGTGATGAAGTCCCACAACTGTACGTGTACCATAGTTTCTTAGTACCGATGCAACAAGATTCTGTGCTTGTAATCTGCAAATAAGCCCTTACGATTTCAATGAAACTTACACCTGAGTCCCAACTCAAGGTAGCACTTTAATCTTGTGAACTGCCATTTCTAGTGACAAAACTAGTCATGCATCTGAGGAAGTAGGCTCAAGTCTACCAAAGCTCATGTTACAACCTCTTTCTTTCAATTAGTCCTCAAAGGTGCTACAAGATCCTTTGCATACTGATGTTACCATCTGGACAGTGATGGCGAACCTATGGCATGCGTGCATAGAGTTTGCCACAGTTTGTCATTAGAAAGCCAGAGGGACATGGCACTTTGCAAAAAATAAGTGGCTTTTGGGTTGCAGTTTGGGCACTCGGCCTCTAAAGGTTCACCATCACTGATCTGGACCAACAGCCCATAGTTCTGGAGAGGTCCAAGCTGGATTCCACCACCAACCTCATCCTCATTGCACAGAAATTCCCCTTCAACTCTATGCCACCAAGGCTGTATCTGCATCTGCACTGCAGAAATAATCCAAGTTGATACCATTAACTGCCATGGCTCAATGCTATGCAATTCTGGGAATTGTAGTTTGGTGGGACACCAGAACTCTGACTGGACTGCCCCCACACTGCAGAAATAATCCAAGTTGACACCATTTCAACTGCCATGGCTCAATGCTATGCAATCCTGGGAATTGTGGTTTGGTGGGACACCAGAACTCCGACTGGGCTGCACCCACACTGCAGAAATAATCCAAGTTGACACCACTTTAACTGCCATGGCTCCATCAATGCTGCTCCGCTCTGGGCCCACAACAAAACTCCAACTCCTATAGCCTTCAGCCAGAAAGAGTTAAGCGGTGCCAAACCGGGTATACTCCAGTATGGATACAGCCCAGGGTTTCCTTCCACTACAGGCAGCGGAACCCTTCGGGGGTTGCGGTTCTGCCCGGACAGATAAAAAGTGACGGACGTTATACCGGAAGTGCCCTCAGGAGGACATAGCAGGACGGACCGGCCGGGCTTTGCTCCGTCCCTCGTTTCCTTGAGAATAATGTGCGGAGGGGCGTCCTGGTCCCCGGGGGCGTCTGTGGCGGGGCTTCTGTGCCGGGGCTCCCTGGGGAAGGGCGTCCTGGCTCGGAGAGGTAGGCCTCACTCGGGCTGGGAGGGCGCCCCCGGCCATAAGGAAGAATAGAAAGGCATGCTTACAAATAGGGAGATGGAACAAAATTAGGAGGCATCACTAATACCCCAGAAGACAGGATCCGAATTTAAATGACCTTAATAGATTAGAAAGCTGGCCAAAGCTACAAATGAATTTCAACCAGAGAAATGTAAGGTGCTGCACTTAGGCAGGGGGAAAAGCATAGGTGTAATAATAATGATGAAATGCACGATTTAATAATAATAATAATAATAATAATAATAATACATCGAGGCGGTTACAATCACAAAATACATCGAAGATCGGGCGGGTTACAATCTCAAAATGCATTAGTGGCAATACAATATAAAATGTACATAAGATAAAGCAACACAGTCCCCTTAAACTCCCTTCACTAAACAATACAATTAATAAAATACAATTAATAAATTATAAAGACCACAATAAAAATGAGATATAGAATGGGGGACAGCTGGCTTAACAAGACACATGTGAAAGGGATTTAGGAGTCCTAGAGAGCACAAGTAAGTCAACAGTGTGATGCGGCATCTACAAAGGCTAATGCGATTGTTGGCTGTACAATAGAAATACTGTATAGGCCAAAATAGTGAAGAGTCTGGAAAACCTATGAGATTTAGGGAGCTGGGTATCTTTAGCCTGGAGAAGACGCAGTTAAGTGCAGGGCTGCCTCTAGTATCCTCCTTCCAAGGGCAACAAAAGCCCTCTTCTTAGATCTTGCAAAGGAGAGCCTGTTATTTGGATACAAGCAGGGAAGTATGCTAATACCTGCCCCCAGGACACCACTTTGAGTGCTGTTGAATCCTGGGATTTGTAGTTTTACCCGGCTCTCTTAAATAAATTGGCAAAATCAAGATTTGCTTTTTTGAAATTATATCTTTTAAAAATATTTTCAAGCCATGGATGGTTGAATCCCTGAATACCGAATCAGTGGATACGAGGGCCGACTGTATTCATAGGTAGGAGAGAGTATCATCCCCAGTTGCCTAAGGTAGCCTGCTGCAGTTTGGCAATCTTCTAAGCAGTGATTCCCAAACTCTGACCTTCCAGGTGTGTTTGGACCTCAGTTCCCAGACTATTGGCCAGATGCTTGAGACATCTGGGAGCTGGAGTCCAAAACACCTGGAGGTGGACCAGAGTTGAGAATCACTGTTCCAATATATTGTTCTAATGTATTGGACTACAAGTCCCATTGTCCCCAACCACTATGTTCATACTGGACTGTAATACCCAATATCATGTTAGTCTGACTTAGTGTGATTGCTCCCTTCCTCTCCTTAATTTAGTAGTTCTTTGGGGTCATCATTGGTTTAGCAATGGTAATGTTACAAATGGGACACCAACAGAAGTTACAGTGCATACCCATTCTAGTTCATTCAGCCCAATTCCCCTCCTCCTAGGGCTGCTATCACACGCAGAATTAATGCAGTTTGACACTGCTTTAACGTCATGCTCCATCCTGTGGAATCCTGGGATTTGTACAGTGGGCCCTTGGTATCTGCTGGGGTTTGTTTCCAGGACCCCCAGTGGATACCAAAATCCACGGATGCTCAGGTCCCATAAATACAATGGCATAGTAAAAGGTGTCCCTTGTATAAAATGGCAAAATCAAGGTTTGCTTTTTGGAATTTATATTAAGTTGTGGATTGTTGACTCTAGTTTGTGGCGACACCAGACCTTTCCGATAAAATCTAAATATCTCACAAAGTACAAATCTCACAAGCATTGATCCATTGCAGTTAAAGCATGCAAACTGCATTAATCTGCAGTGTAGATGCAGCCCAGGTTGCTTCCTAAAAGTCATTGGGAACTTAGCAAGTTTGCTCCCATCCTTCCCATCTTGCTGTTTTGCTTTCCTTCAGCTGACACATCAAAGTTCTTAAATCCTGGAATCTCATACTTTTAAATGTATAAGTATATAATTTTATTTATTGCTTAGTACTTTTGCAGAGGTAATGACTCCCCAAATATACACATCTGCACATACTACTACTAGTGTAGACCTAATGACTCTCCCAAATATACACAACTTGCACATATTACTACTAGTGCTTCATGTTTGCTGTTGAAAGCAGTTGGGAAGCTGGGTTGGACAATAAACTTCAGAGTGACCAGTATATCCCATGTCCATAACTTTCATATCATTTTTTTTTAGTAAGGCACACAAATTCTTGGGCACCAGCTCTGTCTTTTGTACCAAGGAGGATAAACCAGTCATTATGCTGATACAAAGACTTCACCAAGCCAGGAGAAGAAAACACCAGCAACTGCAAAGAAGAACTTGCTGAACATCATTAGTGAAATGAAAGTTGAAATAAGTTCAAAAGAAGTTCCAGATGCTGAAAGCTCGGAAGACTGAGGCTCAAGCAAAGGATTGCCAGAACATGTGGAGACTGCAAGCAGCATGTTCCAGAAAGCTGCAGAAGAGAAACTAAAGGTAAAATTCTTGGTGTTTGTGTTTCATGCTCCTTCGCTACATGGATTGTCGTCATTGGATGTGCATGTGCTTACTCTGAGGCATAGCAAGGACAGGGACGTAGCCAGGATTTTGGGAAGGGGGGGGGTCCAGACCAAGTGCCACAGTTATAATGGGGCTTGGGTGTATTTAACATATATTTAATGGAAGGGGGGGGGGTGTCTGGAGAAAAAGAGAAAAAAGAACAAGAAAGATGAAAGAGAAAAAATATATACTGTACACTTAATACACAGTAGGGTTTTGATCCTCCAGTCATTATTGTAATGAAAATAAAAGAAAAAGATTATCTTACCATTATAGATCCAACTAAATAACCCATTAAAATTTAATAACCAAGCCATAAATTATAACATGGTTAAATTTCTTATTGCTCAAAAAAGTCCATAAACGGTTTCCAGTCTTTCAAAAAGTATTCAGTTGGCTTATTCTTCAAAAGCCATGTTAATTTGACCATTTTGGGCTCACTCAGCATCCTTAACAATCTACGCTCCCACAGTGCTTCAGTCCATTTCCAAGTTTGAGCAAACCATTTTTTTGCTGCTGTTGCCATATATCGAAGAGAGATCCATATTTACTAACCAGTTCTTTATCCATAATGCCCAACAAAAACGTTTCTGGTAATATACAAAATCTAGTTTTAACATATTTTGGTTAATATACAATCTTGGACCAGTAACTCTTTCCCTTCTTACAATCTATCACATATCAAAAAAGGCGCCTTGCCTTATCTGACATCCCCAAGATTGATTTAAACATTTTGGGCCATTTTGACAGCTTTTTGGAATTAGACACCATCTGTACATCATTGTATATGAGTTTTCTTTTGAATTACTGCAGAAAACAAATTTTATGTTTTTTGACCACATTCTTCCCAATATTCATTCGGACATTATGCCCAAATTTTGGGCCCACTTTATCATGTATTCTTTTTTAGGCTCATCTTCTGTCTCTAGTTCAGAAACCATTATACACTTTTTAATTGTATGGTCGTCATCTTTACATGACTCTAAATAAAACTCATTTTCTCATATCCCTGTGGCTGTATTTTCATTACGGTATCTTGATTGAATACATCCTTACGTTGCATATAAGCAAACCAATTAAGATCTTTGCATTCTTTAAGAATAATCTCTATAATTTAAAATACAAAGATCATTATAGCACAACCATCTCCAATTTTTCACCCATTCTTCCTATAAAATGGCTTTAAAAGACATCTTTCTCTTTAATGATAAAGAATTGTAAGAACAGATAGTAAGTAGGGGCTTTGAAGTTCCATCAGCAGTCAATACACAGACAGCAGACTCATAAACAGGTTACCTGATTAGTTTCCCTTACTTTCCATTTATATTACACTCATTATTTCTAAATGTGCCCTGCACATAGGAAGAAATACATTTTTATGCAAATGTGTGCCTTCTCTTTTATTTTATTAGAAGGGAGTGGTCCATTTTCTTGTTTTTCATTTGAGTAAGTGGCCAACAAGTAAACAGATTAGACATGCCTCAGGACAAGTATGCTGTGTGACTGTGTAATTCCCACAAGTTTGATTCCACCGAAACTAGTTCGCTGGCTGCCTATGCTGCTGGGCTTAATTTGAAGTACTGGTATTGACGTTCAGAGCACCAAACTGTTTGGGGACAGGCTTTCTGATATACCATCACAACCATGTATAACTACCTGAATTTTAAGATCAGCATCCACCTTTGTTCCACTTTTGAAATTGGTTATTTTGGGGGGGGTACCACGATAGGGCCTTCTGTGTTGTGGCCCTTGCTCTGCATAACCCCCCCCCCCCAATTATTAAGTTCCATTCTGAACTGCATTTGAATGACTTAATGGTCCCTATATTTATGATGACTTTATCTGCTGCTGTTTTTTTAAGTTAGCTGTTTTTATGTTATTTTAAACTTTATAATTTTTAATGTTAAAGTGCAGCCTTTGCTCTCCTTTTTTTGAAGTTAATTTTTTTATTTGATTTAGACCTATTGGGAAAAAAATAGAAGTATTGGATTAAGCATATTAATTAAGGACGATAACAATGTATCTCGCAGCCAAAAAAATCGCAGCCTTTCTAATATGATGTATGTGGTACCTACTACCTGAATTTAGTCTTCATTTTTTAAAAGCTTTATTTTCCCATCACTTTTTCAGACTACTATAGTGGCACCTCAGTATCTATGTGGCAATCCATTCTGCCTCCCCCCCTTCACAGATACCAAAATCCATGAGACCTTAAGTCCCGTTGTCCCCAATATTGGCGCATGCAGGTGAAGTCCCTTTTCTCTAACAGAGGTGCAGCTGTGTGTACATTCTGCTTGGGGACAACAGGTATTTGCATAAGTCCGTGGATACCGAGGTCCCATTACAAAATCACTTTCAAGAATTTTCCTTTCTCGGAGGTGTATTTGCACACCCAATGACTGCCTACATTTGCATATTTCAACCCTTCCTTGGGCTCTCAACTCTTTGTAAGATTTCCTCCAGGTATAGCTTTACCTTCTCTAACGATAATTCCAAATACTCCTTTCTTACTACTCTGACAATGCCCTGAATAGTTTGGCCAAATGCTAGGTGTGGCTGAACATACAGTAGGTTTTAGCTGTGTAGATATGCAGGAATGTAGAAAAAACCAAAAGCTTGAGCTTTAAAAATGAAATGGCTGCAGCACCTTAGTATAAAAGCAAGAGACTGTCTCTGGGTGCTTCCATTTTTCACAGCAGAGGATCTGTTGCAGAAGTAAAGAAGGTGCTTGTATTAGCTCTATCATAATCTGACTTGCGAAACCTTAACCTGTCTCTGGTTTCTTTATTCTTTGAGTAGGCACTGATGGTCTTGTTGTCTTGCCCCCTTTGGTAATATAACACAAATCTTTATTATCAGCCAGGCAACTATAAACACCCACAAATAAATATGCACATAAATAACTAAACATAACAACAGCATAAACCTATCCAAAAGCATACTAATACTCTTTCCATAATGCTCTACTGTCAACTATATAAAGCCCAACACCCATTGTCTATTAATATATTCCACATCACATATCTCTAAATCCCACTCTAAATAATCTATCAGATAACATAACCTTTGTAAAGCATCAAAGCAAAATCATGGCAGGATTAACCCAGTCCGACAGTTGGGCTGAGAGAGCCTGGAGAGTGGACTTGTAAAGTAGTAGATGGAGGCAGGAGAAGAGTAAAAATTCTGGGTACAAAGAGGGTGTATGTAGAGCTGGGTGACCAGGGGACTACTATTGTAGACAACAGCAGGTGACTGTTAATGTTATCGCCAACCTACTTGAATCTGGATTCATTTTCAATTTCAGCCCCTTAGATCTACCTGATCAATTTGGTCATTTCCCGACAACTAATATCTGTATTGACTGGGCTTTAAGTAGTTTATTTATGAAACACTTTCCAGCAAAAAACCATTAGACTTCAACCATAGATTCATAAAACTTGTAGTTACTATTTACTTCACCTTGATTTTCAACAAGTCTCCTCAGTTTATAAAATCGTTACTGCCCTCCACTCTACTCCACAACCCCCAGGATCAACTTTCCATTCACTCACTCATTGCCCTGCTGTTACACTTGACCTTATTCCTCTCTGCCAGCCTGTCAATCATGTTACCATATTACTCTCAAATACAAACCTGTAGGAAAATGACTGACAGCAGTCAAGCATCACAGTATTTCCCAGAAGTTGCTGCTGGTGGTTATGCCGGCTAGATGTGTTGAAAGTTATACAGTAATTTAAAACATCTGGTAAGTACCGTGTTGGGAATACTGTTGTACTGGTGTGTTTAATCCATTTTGGAAGGGTATGTGTCTTAAGAGTCAGTTTAGAAATCCTTATAGTATAATAGTAGTTAATAAAGTGGTATTCTTTTCCAATTGAAAGTTAACAATCCTAAAAATCACAATTTCATCAAGCACAATGTGAAAAGGCAATGATGTTATCTTCTGCTTTAAAAATTGCTGCAGTGTTTCTATGACTCATTTTATATGGCTGATAAAATTGTTGAAACAAGAAGGAAAAATAGACAGGTGAATGCTTTTTGCATCTGTTTCTTTAGCAGCAAGGACCTCAATCCAGAGCTGGTGGCAGCAGCCTCTGCATTGCATCTTCTCTGCCTTTTGATAGGAAAAGGACTGTGTCAGAATTGGTTCAGCTGCTGAAAAAGCACAAGGAAGTCACTGATGCACGAAAAGTGGGGAAGCCCCTGACATAAGGTATGTAATTGCAGTGCTGATTGTAGTTATTGCACTGTGCTCTTTGTCATGTTTTCCAATGCAGAAATGATTATTGATAATTGCTATTTTTAAAAAATGTATACCCTACTTTTGTAGATTATACTGTATGCTCAAATTCGCATGGTCATAGAACAAAGCTGTTTATTACATTCAACCCATTAGAATAAAAATGACTTTTTACCTGTTTTGATCTCTGCAAAAGATTTCAAAGAGACAATCTGAATATAAATTGTAGTGTAGCCACTAGTGATTTCATTGTTGGACTAGGACTAGGAAACAGGGTTCAAATCCACTCTCATCCATGGAGAGAAGCTACTGGGTAACATTGGGCAGCTGAACTCAGCCTTTTTGTTGTTAATGCCTTTGAGTCAACTTTGATTCATGAAGACCTCATGAATGAGACATGTCCAAACCTCCCTGTCCTCAATTGCTCTGCTCAGGCCCTGCAAACACAGATCCATGGCTTCTTTGAATGTACTTATCCATCTGGTATATGGTCTTGCTTCCTTTCTACTGCCATCCACCTTTCCCAGCATTATGTCTTTTCTAATGAATTCCTCTTTTCATGATGTGTCTGAAATATGACAGCCTCATTTCAGTCATCTTGGCTTCCAGGGAGAATTCAGGCTTGATCTATTCTGGGACCCAATTGTTTGTCTTTTTGGTCATCCACAGTATACTCGCACTCTTCTACAGCACCACATCTTGAATGAATTGATTTTATTCCTATTCACTTTCTCACTGTCAGTTCTGTACATGTTGATGAGAGATACAGTGGCTTGCATAAGCCAAGGTTTAGTGTTCAGTTTTATATCTTTGCAGTTAAGGATCTTGTCTAGTTCTTCATAGCTGATCTTTCCTGCCTGGTTGTTTCTGATTTCTGGACTACAATCTCTATACTGATCAATGATGATGTAGGTATGGGAAATCCTTACTATTTCAATGTTATTGAATGTATATAAATCTTCCATGGTCATATTTTTGTTTTTTTTAATGTCAACATTAAGCCTGCCTTTGCACTTTTCTTCTTGTGAACTCAGGCTTAGAGGGAGATAATGGCAAACTTCCTGAACAAACTTGCCAAGAAATCCCTATGAGGGGGTCACTATAAGTCTGAGTCAACTTGAAGGCACATAATGAAAATAGCAAAGCTTTGCTAAGAATTTTAAGGATTGGTTTCGATCTTAAGGAGGAATCTGAAGACTTATATTCTGCAAGTTTTTCTAGTCTCTCTGGATCTTTGCTTTAATTTGCTTTGGTTTTTGTCCTTCAGCATCTAAGAAGAAGAAAGACACTGCAACAGTATGTTGGAAGGGGGAGTGATTCTGTCTTTGAAAAATAAATTCCTGTCCATAAAGTCCAAAGATAAGAGTTCAGTTGAGACAAGATTTGGAAGTCCTCACTTGGCTATATCTCTGAGGTAGATGATGACTGGGGCATTGCTAGTGTTTCTCATTTTTCTGTTTAGGTTGCTTGATAAGATCAAATCAGAGTGTAAAAACAGATTTACAGCAATAGTGATGTCATTAGAATTGCAGTAATGTATTTCAAGAACTTTTATTGAAAACGATACACAGTAATGGCTTTGAAGTAATGAGGCAAACTTAAGACGTGAATTAATTTGTGACGTATGAAAGCAGTCATGCTAATATTATTGAATAAACAATTCCCTGCTCAAAGCCCCATCAAGTTAAAGTACAGAACCTACTCAGTGATAGCCAGGTTCCTATAAGCCAATTTATGTAATCCAGAAACAGAAAACAGATGGAGTTACAATCAAATAATTATTCTCAGCATTACAGACAATAAATCAATCATGGTGGTTAGGCAATTTTTGTTGAAGGACAACAGCATCCTTATCCATGCCATTATGTCAGAGTTGTAGGATACCAACACATTGCCGGGTCAAAGAAATCAGACCTCAGCAGACTTAAACAGTACATGCAGGATAGGCAATCTAGTTTTCTGAGGACACACTTGCAGATGCTATTTTGTGGGGTGGTAATATTTTACTGTCATTAAAATAGAGGATTGAGCATGTAATCATAGTGGCTGCCATGTCACAGTGATTCATGGTCATTGGTGATCCAAGTTCATTAATATATCCCAAGAACTTTTCCCTCATGATTTCAGTAAGAAAGTATTGTAATATCTAAACATAACTGCACTGATACTTGTGGACCTCATTCCATTAGTATTTACAAGAGTTTGAAAAAATCCCCTTTTCTTGTATATTCTCCAGCCCATTACTTTGTGGTGGCACTAAAAACAATAACGTGTCTTGTGGCATGTTAAAGAATAACAGATTTATTAGGCATAAGTTGCCCCTCGAAATGTATATTAGTGGTGTATCTTAAGATGGTGAGATCATATACAATTTTTCATCAATACTGTACTATCATTTTCCTCCGAAATCACGATACAAATTAGAGTAAATGAGGCCCCAAGTTTGATCTCTGTGCCCTGCTGATGACTCTTTTCCACCTTAAATTGTTAGCAGAAGCTTCTGTCAATTTTCCTTTAAACATTTATTTACTGAAGCAAGCAGTAGTTGCTTCATTGCTTTTCCCAATGCAAATACCTTAAATGCTGTGCTGGGAGGAAGGAGGGGGTAGAAATAAAATATAAAAATAGCTTTCCCTTTCTTTCGGTACATGCTGTCCCTTGCCCCTTAAATCCAGGTAGATAGCTCTGTAGCATATCCTCTTCACCAAACCAATTATCCTTCTCAAATATAATAGAGAGGTCACTGTACAAACTTAGTACAGTCTGCCTTTCGTATTTGCAGAGGTTCCGTTCCAGACTCCCTCCCCACGGATAGCAAAAACGTGGTCCCATTCGCGAGTCCCATTCATCCCAGTGGTAGTGCGGACACGGTCGTGCTGGCATGGCCAGTACGAACACAACACTGTTGGCGAGAACAGGATGGGGCCATCCACAGATGTTCAATCTGTAGCTAGCAAGCCCATGGTGGGAAGGGCTGACTGTGTGTTCACAATTGTCAGCCAGTAAATAATAGGGAATTTGTTCTCTTTGCAGTAATAGAATACCACCTGTGGATGTCACTGCTCTACAAAATCTTCATTCATCAGTTTGTTTTGCAGACACAGGAAGGACAGAATGTTTGCTAAATGGAAATAACAACAGAACAGGATTTGGGGTTGGAATGAAGTTCCTCACCGTGGAAATTATGGCATCATTTTACAAAATATTGAAGGCTTGAGCTTCACTACAAATCAAACGAAATGTAAAATGATGTTCCATCCTCAGTAACACAGTCTTCAAATGTAAAGTTGATCAGTACTAGTTTAATAGGTGTAGAATTGTAGGCACTAGTTCACTGTATTTATAGTGTGACGAAGCTCACTTTCTCCGTAGTAATCTGAGTAAGATGCGCCTAGCATAGGCCTTTTTGAATTCCGGCTTTAAGGATTAGACTGTCTCAAAAAGTTGAGCATTTTTCTTAGAGGAAAGAAGGTGCTTTCAAGTGAGTTTGCTCTTTTATTAGTGTGGTGCCAAGAAGGCACATGGCTAGCCACATCATGAAGGAAGTAAACAGTGGTACCTTTGCCAGGTCAACTTTTTTCTGGTTTGCTTGTCACGCTGACCGCAAGCGATGAGTAGAGTCTGTGCTCTGCTATTTCCATATCTAAACTGAATGCCCAAGACTGAAAACCTTTACTTCAACCGTTGTGTAAGAAAAATCTTATGCTTTACTGGCTTTTTTCTGCCATGCATGTATGTATATCTGATATGAGTTTTTTTTAAAAAAAGCATTTTCCAGATGCTTCTGTTTTTTGTTAAATATTTAACATGTAGATGAAGCAGTTCTGAATGATAAGAGCTTTCCGCTTCTATCATCTTTATTTTGGCAAGACCTGGATGTATTTACAGTCAATGGTTACCATCATGCTTTCTTTGACGCTAAATATTATTTTAATCCAGTATATGTCTTATATACTGGCCTGTATTCTAGATAGCTTTCAAATTCCAGGATTTCATGGACCATATACTTTCAAGCTGCCATTGGCTAAGTTAAGAGGCAAAACTGTTCCTTTCCTGTTAAGGACCTTAACATAGTGATGGAGAACCTTTTCCAGCCCAGTTTGGAAAAGGTCTCAATGACCATATTCCAGCAATAGCTAAGGGCACTGAGCAGACCAAGGACAGAGTAGGCAGGGTCAAAGCGTAGTGGTTGGAGTGAGCCCGTTCTTGCCAAATTTGGATGCTCTCCCAAAAAGCATACAAAGCACATCTCAATTGTATACACATCTGCTCAGGAGTAAAACCCAACTGCATCAGCTCTCCTATCTGCAAAACACAGATGCTGTCTGTACAAGCTGTTTTTAATGTCATTACGTTAAGACCCTTTTATCTTGGTTGCTGATTAGAGATGATAACAAAGTTTGTGGACTAGATTCCAGCCTTAAATGAGTACAGTGTATTGAACAGACAGCTTATACCCGGGGGGGGGGGGAACCTGGTTGGTTTATCCTTCTCCCTGTGGTGTAGTGGTTTGAGCATCAGACTATGACTCTGGAACCAGGGTTCAATCCTGGTTCAGCCATGGAAACCCCATTGGGTTGAAACCCTGCTTGGCCATGTAAACCCGGCTGGGATGATCTTGGGCAAGTCACACTCTCTCAGCCTCGGGAAGACAATGGCAAACATCCTTTGAAGAAGCCAAGAAAACCCCATGATAGGTTTATGATTTCAATTCAGAAAACAACTTGAAGGTACACAACAAGAATAACAACAGAAGCTCATACTGAGTTCAAAGGCATACTGCAGGACACTTCTCAAGGCTATGGGAGTGATAGTGCCACAAGTAGCAGTTCACAAGTGCCATTGAATGGAATGTTTGTGTAGAGTCAGGGCCCATTACTCCAGTTGAAGGCAAACGAAAATGTCTACAGGTCTTACAAGCCATACAGTTCACACAAAGTTCAAGCTTGGGGCATTATCTGGTTGTCACTCCTGCAGCTTTTAGTTTTATGACCCTAGGGGAATGTGTTGACTGAGTGAGTGAGACTCACCAGTGCTACACTTACAGCCTTGTTCATCCTGGGGAAGGTGGACAAAGAGGTTACAGATTACCTTTTGGTTGCTACAGTCAAGTTTAGGGAGGTTTAGGCCCCCAGATGTTTTTAGTAAAACCCTATTGAGCACAGCCACATAGCCACTAATAAGGGATTGTGCAGAGAAATTCCTTGCCCCTGTTGAAGTCAATGATCCTCAATTAATTCTAAAGATATCTACTTTTGTTTTCACCCCAGTTTGCAGTGAACAAGTTCACTGTTAAAGCCGATTGTATATAATAGAATCATAGAATAATAGAGTTGGAAGAGACCATCCAGTCCAACCCCCTGCCATGCAGGAAATCCAAATCAAAGCATCACCGATAGATGGCCATCCAGCGAGTGTGGCCAGATATTCCAGAGTTTTGTGCATGCGGTTATCAGTGTCAGCTGGCCAGTTTATCAGGATATTAAAAATTTTTGTGGGTAGCAGACTTAGTCCTGAGTCATATACGGAGAAAGTATTCAAGCAGGTAGTGATTAATTGAGCTGAAACACACCAAGCACAATGAATGATGGAGGGATTCTGGGAGCTGTAGTCCAAAAGTAACTTTCGTAAACTCCAAATGATGCTTCATTTGCAGATGTCTGGGACGCTTTGCCTGGCACAGAGTGCTTCTGGTTTTTGGGGGGGGGGCTTCTTGGGTCAGAGACCGTGGGTCAATGCTGTGTTTGATGCAGCTGTGTTTGTTTTTTCATCCGGTCTCAATTCAGAGACCTCATGCTAGCTTACAATGGCCCCCTGGGACATCATGTGACTACATGTCATCATGAATGCCAATCTTTCCTTCACATTTCAAATGTGATGTTTGCAAATAAAACAAGGCCAGGCCGCAGCTTTCTCTGTTTGAGCCCAAGCTTTGGAAGCAAGGAGTAGTGAATATCTATTCCTGCTGACTTAGAGATGTGGGAAAATGTCTTTTTTTTCCAGCAAGCCTTCAGAGAATGATGGATCCCATTACATAGTGTCTAGGCTTTAAAAAAAAGGTGTTATGTTTTGATTTGGCTTTGAAAAATTTCATTTATTTGAGTCTTAAATTATTTTGAAGCAGCCATAAATTGTTAATAATTGGATTTTTTTTTCTTTTCAAATCCTAACCCTGACTTCAGTTGAAGAGGTTTTCCCAGGAACAGTTTTAGTTATCAGTAGAAACAACTTCTACTCTACAGCTTACGGTCTAAAAGATGCCACTAAAAAGAAAAAGAAATGGTCTTCTATTAGGGAAAGAAGAGCACGAAAAAATAGTATTCCTGCTCTGTAGTGAGTTATGCATCTGACAATCTTGACATTCTTAATTTTAGCAACATCGTTTAGAACATGAAGATTGGGAGAAAGCCACCAGCCGGGTGCTTTAGGGCCCAATCAATTCAGTTTGACGACGACGGGCCGAGGTTATACGATTGAAAGAAGTGTTTCTTCGTGATAACAATAGACTGAAAAGGTATTTCTTCTGCTTGTTCCTGCGTGATCCTATGATCAAAACGGGTTCACAAGATATAATTATGTATCAGTTCACACATGCAATGCAAAAAGCTTAATTAAGACTATGTTGCATGGGATTTCCACATAATTTTTCATTCTGACTACTGTAAGACCCTCAGTGTATCAGCCTAACACTGTTTAAAAATAAACAGCTTTGGAAATACCTTTTAAAAAAACACCAGGTTTTCAGGAAAAAATAAAATACAGGTAGCTCTCATTATCTAAACAAAAGGCATAGTCAGTGACAAGGCATCACCCTATTATCATGAGATGGTATTCAAATTCAATTACAAGTGTGTGGGTCCAATGTGGATTATTACCATACATGAGCGGCAATATTTCAGAAAAAAGAAAATAAAAGTCAAGGGGAGGGGGATGTAATAATGGTGCAGTATGTTAAATGCATGTACTGCAGCACTCACTCCAACCAGAAGGTCGAGGTTCATGCCATCAAAAGGGCTCAAAGCTCACTCAGGCTTGCATCCTTCTGAGGTCGCTAAAATGAGTACCCAGGCTTGTGTGGGGGCAAGTAGCTTACACGTGTAAACTGCTTAGTGCACCATTAAGGGCACTGATAAGCGGTAGAGAATGTACTTGCTAGTGCTAGATTGGTGGGCAAGGATGCCAGTTAACCCGATAGTTGGTGCAAGCATAAGAGTCAAGGTTATAAGGTAAACGAGTTGGTCGTCGTTATATCAAGATTCAACCAGCGACAGCTTCAAAAATATAAATATAGATAGTTCGGAAAAAAGCAAAGCTCTGATTTTTGCCAGTTTTATATAAGAGGGACACGTTTTTAGTATGCCAGTTGTATTTAATGGGGACATGTGCATCCACCATTTGTTTATTCTTGGAAACCCCACTGGCACGAGAAAAACACTGAAATGTAATCACCATTAGTACGTATAATGTCACAGGGGACTCCTGCATAGGAACTTATATAGAATAGAAGTAGGAAGCAGAATTGCAATACAGATTTGTTACATTTAATAATATGTCTGTTCCTTTTCATTCAGAAAGCAGCTTCAGTTACCCTTACGTCTGGGAAAGATGTCACATTGAAAGCATATGGGGGGAAAGGCCCGCTGAAATATCATCCATAGAATGATTTCCAGTTTTTCAAGAAGGAAGTCCAATATCTTACATAGATATGTACCCCTTCCATCTAATCAGATTTAGCTATCTGATGAATTGAGAATTGAGTAAGTAAATGTTCTTTTTTTTTTTAGCTTGATTCTTTTTTTCTGCCTAGGAGAGGGGTACAACGAATAGTCTGGAAGAAGACTAATATCTTCACCCTGCTTCTTTTTAAAAATGGAGGGGGAGGGAAAGGGGAAGCCGTGTAAGTGGGAGAACCAGAAGACACAAACAAACCAAGATGATAATGTAATGAATGCACCATAACCTGATACTGCCGTAAAATCCCATGGTTTTGGTTAAAAATGGCACAAAACTTGGTATCTATGCAGTGGGAGGTTGTCTAATGATGCTATGTCCCCATGTGCCGGAGAAAAGTCAATTTGTTGAGGAATATCTGATTCTGAAATCTAGTACAATTGCCACACCGTTAATTTTGATCCCCGAATAGTTGCATGGGAATTTCAGCACGTCTGGCGTTTTTGAGAGACAGGCATGAAGTCTACATTTTTATTCACGCTCACTGAGGTTGATTTCTGAGTAGACATGCAGTAGTCTTGTATAATAAAAAACAAGAGAGCATGCTAATGTTAATTCGGTGATTGCACACATGTTCACATGGCAGCTCTCGTGTTTATTATAGAAGACAGACAAGTT
>NC_056522.1:160056761-160058876 GCF_019175285.1 Sceloporus undulatus | reverse complement strand
AAGTAAAAAGATGTGCATTAATGCTTCTTTGTGACCACTTTAATGGTAGGTTTTGTGCGACGTGTGAAATTATTTTGCGTAACTACACGGTTTTTCTAGGATATTCACGGGATAAACTCCTGATCTCCTTCGTGTGATAAACTCCCATGGATGGCTTTGTGTTTGGGCCTTAAAGGCAGCCTTGAGAAGGCCCCTGAGCCAGGCTGGCCTAACTGAGCCTTCTTCCCTCAACAGACTCACACGGCTAGGTCTCTGAATAATAATAATAATAATAATAATAATAATAATAGAAGATCCCTTTGCAGACTGATTTCCCAGACTTGCACAACTAGGTCTTTGAATTATTATTATTATTATTATTACTATATAAGATCTAATAATCTAATTTTAATTTTAATTCATTAGTTCTTCACTGCCTTTACTTATGGATGTCCTCGCCGCCAAGAAGGACGAGGCACCGCAAAATGGAGGGCGTTCCAGGAAAAAGCAGAGGATGTTTTTGCCACATAAAAAGGTCAGAACACTCATGGAAACCCACTGGGTGGCCTTGAGCAAGTCACACTCTCTCAGCCTCAGAGGATGGCAATGGCAAAACCCCTCTGAACAAATCTTATAGGGTTCTTATACGGTAAGGCCACTATAAGTCAGAAATGGCTTGAAAGCAAAACAACAAAAGACTTGAAAGACAACACAAAGGCATCCAACAGGAATCTCCAGTCCTCCGGAGGACCCTGGCTGTTGGAAGTTAGACTGGCAGCTTCCCTATTTTCCTTTTGCCGACAAGCAAAGGTTTTTCTATTCCAACAGGCATTTGACGAGTGATGATATAAGACTACTCTTACACAATGCGCTGGATATTTCTAATTGCTGTGCTGGTGCATGTGTGTGTGTGTGTGTTTTAATGATATACGTTTTAACCTGGTTTTAATTTTGTTTTGATTGTTCAGTTGTGTTGTAACGTTTGTGTTTCTAACAATGTTTTTTAATTGTTGCAAGCCGCTTTGAGTCCCCATCTGGGGAAAAGGTATGATAAAAAGTAAATATAATAATAATAATCAGTTTAGCTTCCTCAAAGCTTGTTTATAATCTCCCTAAACTTGCCCTTTCTCCTTTGCAACATACTAAGAAGATGCATTTGTTGTGCACTCTTTACATCCTTGCCAAAGTATCTATTGTGTTTGTGTGCATTCCAGGAGTGAAACTTTGCATTGGTTTGAGACACTTATTTTCATTTCAAGCAAACTGGAAGAAGCTGTGATAGGCCGAAAGGAGCAAAATTACCCATACCCATACTCATTACGTAGCTATGCAATAACCCTTCTCTTGACTCTCTGGAAGTGTTTAGTAGCAGGCTGGTCTTCAAGGGGACTGTTATCAAAGAGCTCCTCCTATGGGCTGTAATAAGCTATTATAGAGAATGAGATTCCAAGTTTTCTCTGTGATGAAGTCCCACAACTGTACCATAGTTTCTTAGTACCGATGCAACAAGATTCTGTGCTTGTATATCTGCAAATAAGCCCTTACGATTTCAATGAAACTTACACCTGAGTCCCAACTCAAGGTAGCACTTTAATCTTGTGAACTGCCATTTCTTAGTGACAATAACTAGTCATGCATCTGAGGAAGTAGGATCAAGTCTACCAAAGCTCATGTTACCAACCTCTCTCTTTCGGTTAGTCTCAAAGGTGCTACAAGATCCCTTTGCATACTGATGTTACCATCTGGACCAACACCCACATAGTTCTGGAGAGGTACTCAGAGCTGGATTCCACCACCAAACCTCATCCTCATTGCACAGAAATTCCCCCTTCAACCCTATGCCACCAAGGCTGTATCTGCATCTGCACTGCAGAAATAATCCAAGTTGACACCATTTCAACTGCCATGGCTCAATGCTATGCAATCCTGGGAATTGTAGTTTGGTGGGACACCAGAACTCTGACTGGACTGCCCTCACACTGCAGAAATAATCCAAGTTGACACCATTTCAACTGCCATGGCTCAATGCTATGCAATCCTGGGAACTGTAGTTTGGTGGGACACCAGAACTCTGACTGGACTGCCCTCACACTGCAGAAATAATCCAAGTTGACACCATTTCAACTGCCATGGCTC
>NC_056522.1:159981268-160056751 GCF_019175285.1 Sceloporus undulatus | reverse complement strand
CATCAATGCTGCTCCGCTCTGGGCCTCACAACAAACTCCAACTCCCATAGCCTTCAGCCAGAAAGAGTTAAAGCGGTGCCAAACCGGGTTATTACTCCAGTATGGATACAGCCCAGGTTTCCTTCCACTACAGGCAGCGGAACCAATCTTCGGGGGTTGCGGTTTCTGCCCGGACAGGTAAAAGGGACGGACCATTATACCGGAAGTGCCCTCTAGGGGGACATTTTAGCAGGACGGACCGGCCGGGCTTTGCTCCGTCCCTCGTTTCCTTGAGAATAATGTGGCGGAGGGGCATCCTGGTCCCCGGGGGCGTCTGTGCGGGGCTTCTGTGCCGGGGCTCCCTGGGGAAGGGCGTCCTGGCCTCGGAGAGGTAGGCCTCACTGGGGCTGGGAGGGCTGCCCCCGGCCATAAGGAAGAATAGAAAGGCATGCTTATTAAATAGGGAGATGGAACAAAATTAGGAGGCATCACTAATACCCCAGAAGACAGGATCCGAATTTAAAATGACCTTAATAGATTAGAAAGCTGGGCCAAAGCTAACAAAATGAATTTCAACACAGAGAAATGTAAGGTGCTGCACTTAGGCAGGGGAAAAATGCATAGGTGTAATAATAATGATGAAATGCACAGATTTAATAATAATAATAATAATACATCGAGGCGGGTTACAATCACAAAATACATCGAAGATCGGGGCGGGTTACAATCTCAAAATGCATTAGTGGCAATAACAATATAAAATGTACATAAGATAAAGCAACACAGTCCCCATAAACTCCCCTTTCAACTAAACAATAACAATTAATAAAATACAATTAATAAATTATAAAGACCACAATTAAAAATGAGATATAGAATGGGGGACAGCTGGCTTAACAAGACTACATGTGAAAGGGATTTAGGAGTCCTAGTAGAGCACAAGTAAGTCAACAGTGTGATGCGGCATCTACAAAGGCTAATGCGATTGTTGGCTGTATCAATAGAAATACTGTATAGGCCAAAATAGTGAAGAGTCTGGAAAACCTATGAGATTTAGGGAGCTGGGTATCTTTAGCCTGGAGAAGACGCAGTTAAGTGCAGGGCTGCCTCTTAGTATCCTCCTTCCAAGGGCAACAAAAGCCCTCTTCTTAGATCTTGCAAAGGAGAGCCTGTTATTTGGATACAGAGCAGGGAAGTATGCTAATACCTGCCCCCAGGACACCACTTTGAGTGCTGTTGAATCCTGGGATTTGTAGTTTTACCCGGCTCTCTTAAATAAATTGGCAAAATCAAGATTTGCTTTTTTGAAATTATATCTTTTAAAAATATTTTCAAGCCATGGATGGTTGAATCCCTGAATACCGAATCAGTGGATACAGAGGGCCGACTGTATTCATAGGTAGGAGAGAGTATCATCCCCAGTTGCCTAAGGTAGCCTGCTGCAGTTTGGCAATCTTCTAATGCAGTGATTCCCAAACTCTGACCTTCCAGGTGTTTTGGACCTCAGTTCCCAGACTATTGGTCAGGATGCTTGAGACATCTGGGAGCTGGAGTCCAAAACATCTGGAGGTGGACCAGAGTTGAGAATCACTGTTCCAATATATTGTTCTAATGTATTGGACTACAAGTCCCATTGTCCCCAACCACTATGTTCATACTGGACTGTAAGACTCCAGATCATGTTAGTCTGACTTAGTGTGATTGCTCCCTTCCTCTCCTTAATTTAGTAGTTCTTTGGGGTCATCATTGGTTTAGCAATGGTAATGTTACAAATGGGACCACCAACAGAAGTTACAGTGCATACCCATTCTATGTTCATTCAGCCCAATTCCCCTCCTCCTAGGGCTGCTGTCACACTGCAGAATTAATGCAGCTGTGGAATCCTGGGATTTGTACAGTGGGCCCTTGGTATCTGCTGGGGTTTGTTTCCAGGACCCCCAGTGGATACCAAAATCCACGGATGCTCTGGTCCCATTAAATACAATGGCATAGTAAAATGGTGTCCCTTGTATAAAATGGCAAAATCAAGGTTTGCTTTTTGGAATTTATATTAAGTTGTGGATTGTTGACTCTAGTTTGTGGCGACACCAGACCTTTCCGATAAAATCTAAATATCTCACAAAAGTACAAATCTCACATAGCATTGAGCCATTGCAGTTAAAGCAGTGTCAAACTGCATTAATTCTGCAGTGTAGATGCAGCCCAGGTTGCTTCCTAAAA
Source organism: Sceloporus undulatus (assembly GCF_019175285.1). Lineage (NCBI taxonomy): Eukaryota > Metazoa > Chordata > Lepidosauria > Squamata > Phrynosomatidae > Sceloporus > Sceloporus undulatus. The sequence continues at coordinate 160,054,552 of NC_056522.1, read as the reverse complement.
GTCATTGGGAACTTAAGCAAGTTTGCTCCCATCCTTGCCCCATCTTGCTGTTTTGCTTTCCTTCAGCTGACACATCAACAGTTCTTAAATCCTGGAATCTCATACTTTTTAAATGTATAAGTATATATCAATTTTATTTATTGCTTACGTACTTTTGCAGAGGTAATGACTCTCCCAAATATACACATACTTGCACATACTACTACTAGTGTAGACCTAATGACTCTCCCAAATATACACATACTTGCACATATTACTACTAGTGTCTTCATGTTTGCTGTTTGAAAGCAGTTGGGAAGCTGGGTTGGACAATAAAACTTCAGAGTGACCAGTATATCCCATATGTCCATAACTTTCATATCATTTTTTTTTAGTAAGGCACACAAATTCTTGGGCACCAGCTCTGTCTTTTGTACCAAGGAGGATAAACCAGTCAATTATGCTGATACAAAGACTTCACCAAGCCAGGAGAAGAAAACACCAGCAACTGCAAAGAAGAACTTGCTGAACATCATTAGTGAAATGAAAGTTGAAATAAGTTCAAAGAAGAAGTTCCAGATGCTGAAAGCTCGGAAGACTGAGGCTCAAGCAAAGGATTTGCCAGAACATGTGGAGACTGCAAGCAGCATGTTCCAGAAAGCTGCAGAAGAGAAAGCTAAGAGGTAAAATTCTTGTGTTTGTGTTTTCATGCTCCTTCGCTACATGGATTGTCGTCATTGGATGCTGCATGTGCTTACTCTGAGGCATAGCAAGGACAGGGACGTAGCCAGGATTTTGGGAAGGGGGGGGGGGGCCAGACCAAGTGCCACAGTTATAATGGGGCGTGGGTGTAATAAACATAATAAATAGAGGGGGGGGGGGGGTGTCTGGAGAAAAAGAGAAAAAAAGAACAAGAAAGATGAAAGAGAAAAAATATATACTGTACACTTAATACACAGTAGGGTTTTGATCCTCCAGTCATTATTGTAATGAAAATAAAAGAAAAAAGATTATCTTACCATTATAGATCCAACTAAATAACCGTATTAAAATTATTAATAACCATAGCCATAAATTATAACATGGTTAAATATCTTATTGCTCAAAAAAGTCCATAAACGGTTTCCAGTCTTTCAAAAAGTATTCAGTTGGCTTATTCTTCAAAAGCCATGTTAATTTGACCATTTTGGGCTCACTCAGCATCCTTAATAATCTACGCTCCCATCAGTGCTTCAGTCCATTTCCAAGTTTGAGCAAACCATTTTTTTGCTGCTGTTGCCATATATCGAAGAAGAGATCCATATTTACTAACCAGTTCTTTATCCATAATGCCCAACAAAAACGTTTCTGGTAATATTACAAAATCTAGTTTTAACATTATTTTGGTTAATATATCAATCTTGGACCAGTAACTCTTTCCCTTCTTACAAGTCTATCACATATCAAAAAAGGCGCCTTGCCTTATCTTGACATCCCCAAGATTGATTTAAAACATTTTGGGCCATTTTTGACAGCTTATTTGGAATTAGATACCATCTGTACATCATTTTATATGAGTTTTCTTTTGAATTACTGCAGAAAACAAATTTTATGTTTTTTGACCACATTTCTTCCCATATATTCATTCGGACATTATGCCCAAAATTTTGGGCCCACTTTATCATGTATTCTTTTTTAGGCTCATCTTCTGTCTCTAGTTTCAGAAACCATTTATACACTTTTTAAATTGTATGGTCGTCATCTTTACATGACTCTAAATAAAACTCATTTTCTCATATCCCTGTGGCTGTATTTCTATTACGGTATCTTGATTGAATACATCCTTACATTGCATATAAGCAAACCAATTAAGATCTTTGCATTCTTTAAGAATAATCTCTATTAATTTAAAATACAAAAGATCATTATAGCACAACCATCTCCAATTTTTCACCCATTCTTTCCTTAAAAATGGCTTTAAAAGACATCTTTCTCTTTAAATGATAAAGAATTGTAAGAACAGATAGTAAGTAGGGGCTTTGAAGTTTCCCATCAGCAGTCAATACACAGACAGCAGACTCATAAACAGGTTACCTGATTAGTTTCCCTTACTTTCTATTTATATTACACTAATTATTTCTAAATGTGCCTCTGCACATATAGAAGAAAATACATATTTTATGCAAATGTGTGCCTTCTCTTTTATTTTATTAGAAGGGAGTGGTCCATTTTCTTGTTTTTCAATTTGAGTAAGTGGCCAACAAGTAAACAGATTAGACATGCCTCAGGACAAGTATGCTGTGTGACTGTGTAATTACCCACAAGTTTGATTCCACCGAACTAGTTGCGTTGGCTGCCTATTTGCTGCTGGGCTTAATTTTGAAGTACTGGTATTGACGTTCAGAGCACCAAACTGTTTGGGGACAGGCTTTCTGATATACCATCTACAACCATGTATAACTACCTGAATTTTAAGATCAGCATCCACCTTTGTTCCACTTTTGAAATTGGTTATTTTGGGGGGAGTACCACTGATAGGGCCTTCTGTGTTGTGGCCTCTTGCTCTGCATATACCCCCCCCCAATTATTAAGTTCCATTCTGAACTGCATTTGAATGACTTAATGGTCCCTATATTTATGATGACTTTATCTGCTGCTGTTTTTTTAAGTTAGCTGTTTTTATTGTTATTTTAAACTTTATAATTTTTAATGTTAAAATGCAGCCTTTGCTCTCCTTTTTTTGAAGTTAATTTATTTTTATTTGATATTAGACCTATTGGGGAAAAAATAGAAGTATTGGATTAAGCATATTAATTAAGGACGATAACAATGTATCTCAGCCAAAAAAATCGCAGCCTTTCTAATATGATGTATGTGGTACCTCACTACCTGAATTTAGTCTTTCATTTTTTAAAAGCTTTATTTTCCCATCACTTTTTCAGACTACTATAGTGGCACCTCAGTATCTATGTGGCAATCCATTCTGCCTCCCCCCCTTCACAGATACCAAAATCCATGAGACCTTAAGTCCCGTTGTCCCCAATATTGGCGCATGCAGGTGAAGTCCCATTGTCTCTAACAGAGGTGAAGCTGTGTGTACATTCCGCCATTGGGGACAACAGGTAGTTTGCATAAGTCCGTGGATACCGAGGTCCCATTACAAAATCACTTTCAAGAATTTTCCTTTCTTTGGAGGTGTATTTGCACACCACAATGACTGCCTACATTTGCATATTTCAACCCTTCCTTGGGCTCTCAACTTCTTTGTAAGATTTCCTCCAGGTATAGCTTTACCTTTCTCTAACGATAATTCCAAATACTCCTTTCTTTACTACTCTGACAATGCCCTAGAATAGTTTGGCCAAATAGCTAGGTGTGGCTGAACATACAGTAGGTTTTAGCTGTGTAGATATGCAGGAATGTAGAAAAAATCCAAAAGTTCCAAGCTTGAGCTTTAAAAATGAAATGGCTGCAGCACCTTAGTAATAAAGCAAGAGACTGTCTCTGGGTGCTTCCATTTTCTTACCAGCAGAGGATCTGTTGCAGAAGTAAAGAAGGTGCTTGTATTAGCTCTATCATTAATCTGACTTGCGAAACCTTAACCTGTCTCTGGTTTCTTTATTCTTTGAGTAGGCACTGATGGTCTTGTTGTCTTGCCCCCTTTGGTATATATAACACAAATCTTTATTATCAGCCAGGCAACTATAAAACACCCCAAATAAAATATGCACATAAATAACTAAACATAACAACAACATAAACCTATCCAAAAGCATACTAATATCTCTTTCCATAATTGCTCTACTGTCAACCTATATAAAGCCCAACACCCATTGTCTATTAATATATTCCACATCACATATCTCTAAATCCCACTCTAAATAATCTATCAGATAACATAACCTTTGTAAAGCATCAAAGCAAAATCATGGCAGGATTAACCCAGTCCTGACAGTTGGGCTGAGAGAGCCTGGAGAGTGGAGCTTGTAAAGTAGTAGATGGAGGCAGGAGAAGAGTAAAAATTCTGGGTACAAAGAGGGTGTATGTAGAGGCTGGGTGACCAGGGGACTACTATTGTAGACAACAGCAGGTGTACTGTTAATGTTACCGCCAAACCTACTTGAATCTGGATTCATTTTCAATTTCAGCCCCTTAGATCTACCTGATCAATTTGGTCATTTCCCGACAACTAATATCTGTATTGACATGGGCTTTAGAGTAGTTTATTTATGAAACACTTTTCAGCAAATAAACCATTAGACTTCAACCATAGATTCATAAAACCTTGTAGTTACTATTTACTTCACCTTGATTTTCAACAAGTCTCCTCAGTTATAAATATCGTTACTGCCCTCCACTCTACTCCCACAACCCCCAAGGATCAACTTTCCATTCACTCACTCATTGCTCCCTGCTGTTACACTTGACCTTATTCCTCTCTGCCAGCCTGTCAATCATGTTACCATATTTACTCTCAAATACAAACCTGTAGGAAAAATGACTGACAGCAGTCAAGCATCACAGTATTTCCCAGAAGTTGCTGCTGGTGGTTATGCCGGCTAGATGTGTTGAAAGTTATACAGTAATTTAAAACATCTGGTAAGTACCGTGTTGGGGAATACTGTTGTACTGGTGTGTTGTAATCCATTTTGGAAGGGTATGTGGCTTAAGAGTCAGTTTAGAAATCCTTATAGTAGTAATAGTAGTTAATAAAGTGGTATTCTTTTCCAATTGAAAGTTAACAATCCTAAAAATCACAATTTCATCTAAGCACAATGTGAAAAAGGCAATGATGTTATCTTCTGCTTTAAAATAATTGCTGCAGTGTTTCTATGACTCATTTTATATGGCTGATAAAATTGTTGAAACAAGAAGGAAAAATAGACAGGTGAATGCTTTTTGCATCTGTTTCTTCTAGCAGCAAGGACCTCAATCCAGAGCTGGTGGCAGCAGCCTCTGCAGTTGCATCTTCTCTGCCTTTTGATAGGAAAAGGACTGTGTCAGAATTGGTTCAGCTGCTGAAAAAGCACAAGGAAGTCACTGATGCACGTAAAAGTGGGGAAGCCCCTGACATAAGGTATGTAATTGCAGTGCTGATTGCAGTTATTGCACTGTGCTCTTTGTCATGTTTTCCAATGCAGAAATGATTATTGATAATTGCTATTTTTAAAAAAAATGTATACCCTACTTTTGTAGATTATACTGTATGCTCAAATTCGCATGGTCATAGAACAAAGCTGTTTATTACATTCAACCCATTAGAATAAAAATGACTTATTTACCTGTTTTGATCTCTGCAAAAGATTTCAAAGAGACAATATCTGAATATAAATTGTAGTGTAGCCACTAGTGATTTTCATTGTTGGACTAGGACTAGGAAACAGGGTTCAAATCCACTCTCATCCATGGAGAGAAGGCTACTGGGTAACATTGGGCAGCTGAACTCAGCCTTTTTGTTGTTAACTGCCTTTGAGTCAACTTTGATTCATGAAGACCTCATGAATGAGACATGTCCAAACCTCCCTGTCCTCAATTGCTCTGCTCAGGCCCTGCAAACACAGATCCATGGCTTCTTTGAATGTACTTATCCATCTGGTATATGGTCTTGCTTCCTTTCTACTGCCATCCACCTTTCCCAGCATTATTGTCTTTTCTAATGAATCCTGCCTTTTCATGATGTGTCTGAAATATGACAGCCTCATTTCAGTCATCTTGGCTTCCAGGGAGAATTCAGGCTTGATCTATTCTGGGACCCAATTGTTTGTCTTTTTGGTCATCCACAGTATACTCAGCACTCTTCTACAGCACCACATCTTGAATGAATTGATTTTATTCCTATTCACTTTCTTCACTGTCCAGTTCTGTACATGTTGATGAGAGATACAGTGGCTTGCATAAGCCAAGGTTTAGTGTTCAGTTTTATATCTTTGCAGTTAAAGATCTTGTCTAGTTCTTTCATAGCTGATCTTTCCTGCCCTGGTTGTTTTCTGATTTCTTGACTACAATCTCTGTACCGATCAATGATTGATTTAAGGTATAGGAAATCCTTAACTATTTCAATGTAGTTTGAATTTATATAAATCTTCCATGGTCATTATTTTTGTTTTTTTAATGTTCAACATTAAGCCTGCCTTTGCACTTTTCTTCTTTGTGAACTCAGGCTTAGAGGGAGATAATGGCAAACCTCCTCTGAATCAAACTTGCCAAGAAATCCCTATGAGGGGGTCACTATAAGTCTGAGTCAACTTGAAGGCACATAATGAAAATAGCAAAGCTTTGCTAAGAATTTTAAGGATTGGTTCTGATCTTAAGGAGGAATCTGAAGACTTATATTCTGCAGTTTTTCTAGTCTCTCTTGGATCTTTGCTTTAATTTGCTTTGGGTTTGTCCTTCAGCATCTAAGAAAGAAGAAAGACACTGCAACAGTATGTGGAAGGGGAGGTGATCTGTCTTTGAAAAAATAAATTCTCTGTCCATAAAGTCCAAAGATAAGAGTTCAGTTGAAGACAAGATTTGGAAGTCCTCACTTGGCTATATCTCTGAGGTAGATGATGACTGTGGCATTGCTAGTGTTTCTCATTTTTCTGTGTTAGGTTGCTTTGATAAGATTCAAATCAGAGTGTAAAAACAGATTTACAGCAATAAGTGATGTCAGTAGAATTGCAGTAATGTATTTCAAGAACTTTATTTGAAAACAATACACAGTAATGGCTTTGAAGTAATGAGCAAACTTAAGACGTGAATTAATTTGTGACGTTATGAAATGCAGTCATGCTAATATTATTGAATAAACAATTCCCTGCTCAAAGCCCCATCAAGTTAAAGTACAGAACCTACTCAGTGATAGCCAGGTTCCTATAAGCCAGATTTATGTAATCCAGAAACAGAAAACAGATGAGTTACAATCAAATAGATTATTCTCAGCATTACAGACAATAAATCAATCATGGTGGTTTAGGCAATTTTTGTTGAAGGACAACAGCATCCTTATCCATGCCATTATGTGCAGAGTTGTAGGATACCAACACATTGCCGGGTCAAAGAAATCAGACCTCAGCAGACTTAAACAGTACATGCAGGATAGGCAATCTAGTTTTCTGAGGACACACTTGCAGATGCTATTTTGTGGGTGGGTAATATTTTACTGTCATTAAAAATAGAGGATTGAGCATGTAATCATAGTGGCTGCCATGTCACAGTGATTCATGGTCATTGGTGATCCAAGTTCATTAATATATCCCAAGAACTTTTCCCTCATGATTCTAGATAAGAAAGTATTAGTAATATCTAAACATAACTGCACTGATACTGTGGACCTTCATTCCATTAGTATTACAATAGTTTGAAAAAATCCCCTTTATCTTGTATATTCTCCAGCCATTACTTTGTGGTGGCACTAAAAACAATAAAGTGTCTTGTGGCATGTTAAAGAATAACAGATTTATTATGGCATAAGTTGCCCCTTCGAAATGTATATTAGTGGTGTATCTTAAGATGGTGAGATCATATACAATTTTCATCAGAATACTGTACTATCATTTTCCTCCTGAATATCACTGATACAAATTATGAGTAAATGAGGCCCCAAGTTTGATCTCTTGTGCCCTGCTGATGACTCTTTTCCACCTTAAATTGTTAGCAGAAGCTTCTGTCAATTTTCCTTTAAACATTTATTTACTGAAGCAAGCAGTAGTTGCTTCATTGCTTTTCCCAATGCAAATACCTTAAATGCTGTGCTGGGAGGAAGGAGGGGTAGAAATAAATAATTAAAAAATAGCTTTTCCCTTTCTTTCTGGTACATGCTGTCCCTTGCCCTCTTAAAATCCAGGTAGATAGCTCTGTAGCATATCCCTCTTCACCAAACCAATTATCCTTCTCAAATATAAATAGAGAGGTCACTGTACAAACTTAGTACAGTCTGCCTTTCGTATTTGCAGAGGTTCCGTTCCAGACTCCCTCCCACGGATAGCAAAAAACGTGGGTCCCATTCGAGTCCCATTCATCCCAGTGGTAGTGCGACACGGTCGTGCTGGCATGGCAGTACGAACACAACACTGTTGGCGAGAACAGGATGGGGCCATCCACAGATGTTCAAATCTGTAGATAGCAAGCCCATGGTTGGGAAGGGCTGACTGTGTGTTCACAATTGTCAGCCAGTAAATAATAGCTGAATTTGTTCTCTTTGCAGTAATAGAATACCACCTGTGGATGTCACTGCTCTACAAAATCTTCATTCATCAGTTTGTTTTGCAGACACAGGAAGGACAGAATGTTTGCTAAATGGAAATAACAACAGAACAGGATTTGGGGTTGGAATGAAGTTCCTCACCGTGGAAATTATGGCATCATTTTACAAAATATTGAAGGCTTGAGCTTCACTACAAATCAAACGAAATGTAAAATGATGTTCCATCCTCAGTAACACAGTCTTCAAATGTAAAGTTGATCAGTACTAGTTTAATAGGTGTAGAATTTGTAGGCACTAGTTCACTGTATTTTAATAGTGTGACGAAGCTCACTTTCTCCCGTAGTAATCTGAGTAAGATGCGCCTAGCATAGGCCTTTTTGAATTCCGGCTTTAAGGATTAGACTGTCCTCAAAAAGTTGAGCATTTTTCTTAGAGGAAAGAAGAGTGCTTTCAAGTGAGTTTGCTCTTTTATTAGTGTGGTTGCCAAGGAAAGGCACATGGCTAGCCACATCATGAAGGAAGTAAACAGTGGTACCTTTGCCAGGTCAACTTTTTTCTGGTTTGCTTGTCACGCTGACCGCAAGCGATGAGTAGAGTCTTGTGCTCTGGCTATTTCCATATCTAAACTGAATGCCCAAGACTGAAAACCTTTACTTCAACCGTTGTGTAAGAAAAATCTTATGCTTTACTGGCTTTTTCTGCCATGCATGTATGTATATCTGATATGAGTTTTTTTTAAAAAAAGCATTTTCCAAGATGCTTCTGTTTTTTGTTAAATATATTAACATGTAGATGAAGCAGTTCTGAATGATAAGAGGCTTTCCAGCTTCTATCATCTTTATTTTGGCAAGACCTGGATGTATTTACAGTCACTGGTTACCATCATGCTTTTCTTTGACGCTAAATATTTATTTTAATCCAGTATATGTCTTATATACTGGCCTGTATTCTAGATAGCTTTCAAATTCCAGGATTTCATGGACCATATACTTTCAAGCTGCCATTGGCTAAGTTAAGAGGCAAAACTGTTCCTTTCCTGTTAAGACCTTAACATAGTGATGGAGAACCTTTTCCAGCCCAGTTTGGAAAAGGTCTCAATGACCATATTCCAGCAATAGCTAAGGGCACTGAGCAAGACCAAGGACAGAGTAGGCAGGGTCAAAGCGTAGTGGTTGGAGTGAGCCCTGTATCTTGCCAAATTTGGATGCTCTCCCAAAAAGCATACAAAGCACATCTCAATTGTATACACATCTGCTCAGGAGTAAAACCCAACTGCATCAGCTCTCCTATCTGCAAAACACAGATCTGTTCTGTACAAGCTGTTTTAAATGTCATTACCGTTAAAGACCCTTTTATCTTTGGTTGCTGATTAGAGATGATAACAGAAGTTTGTGGACTAGATTCCAGCCTTAAAATGAGTACAGTGTATTGAACAGACAGCTTATACCCGGGGGGGGGGGGGAACATGGTTGGTTTATCCTTCTCCCTTGGTGTAGTGGTTTGAGCATCAGACTATGACTCTGGAAACCAGGGTTCAAATCCTGGTTCAGCCATGGAAACCCCATTGGGTTTGAAACCCTGCTTGGCCATGTAAACCCGCTGGATGATCTTGGGCAAGTCACACTCTCTCAGCCTCGGGAAGACAATGGCAAACATCCTTTGAAGAAGCCAAGAAAACCCCATGATAGGTTGTATGATTTCAATTCAGAAACAACTTGAAGGTACACAACAAGAATAACAACAGAAAGCTCATACTGAGTTCAAAGGTCATACTGCAGGACACTTTCTCAAGGCTATGGGAGTGATAGTGCCACAAGTAGCAGTCAACAAAGTGCCATTGAATGGAAATGTTTGTGTAGAGCAGGGCCCATTACTCCAGTTGAAGGCAAAATGATCTACAGGTCTTACAAGCCATACAGTTCACACAAAGTTCAAGCTTGGGGCATTATCTGGTTGTCACTCCTGCAGCTTTAGTTTTATGACCCTAGGGAATGTGTTGACTGAGTGAGTGAGACTCACAGTGCTACCACTTTACAGCCTTGATTCATCCTGGGGAAGGTGGACAAAGAGGTTACAGATTACCTTTTGGTTGCTACAGTCCAAGTTTAGGGAGGTTTAGGCCCTCCAGATGTTTTTAGTAAAACTCCTATTAGCACCAGCCAACATAGCCACTAATAAGGGATTGTGCAGAGAAATTCCTTGCCCCTGTTGAAGTCAATGATCCTCAATTAATTCTAAAGAATATCGACTTTTGTTTCACCCCAGTTTGGCAGTGAACAAGTTCACTGTTAAAGCAGATTGTATATAATAGAATCATAGAATAATAGAGTTGGAAGAGACCATCCAGTCCAACCCCCTGCCATGCAGGAAATCCAAATCAAAGCATCACCGATAGATGGCCATCCAGCGAGTGTGGCTCAGATATTCCAGAGTTTGTGCATGCGGTATCAGTGTCAGCTGGCCAGTTTATTTCAGGATATTAAAAATTTTTGTGGGTAGCAGACTTAGTCCTGAGTCAATATACGGAGAAAGTATTCAAGCAGGTAGTGATTAATGAGCTGAAACAATCCAAGCACAATGAATGATGGGGGATTCTGGGAGCTGTAGTCCAAAAAGTAACTTTCGTAAACTCCAAATGATGCTTCATTTGCAGATAGTCTGGACGCTTTGCCTGGCACAGAGTGCTCTGGTGCTTCTTGAGGTCAGGAGACGCGTGGGTCAATGCTGTGTTGATGCAGCTGTGTTGTTTTTTCATCCTGTCTCAATTCAGAGACCTCATGCTAGCTTACAATGCCCTCCCTGGGACATCATGATGACTACATGTCATCATATGAATGCTCAATCTTTCCTTCACATTTCAAATGTGATGTTTGCAAATAAAACAAAGGCCAGGCCGCAGCTTTCTCTGTTTGAGCCCCAAAGCTTTGGAAAGCAAGGAGTAGTAATATCTATTCCTGCTGACTTAGAGATGTGGGAAAATGTCTTTTTTTTCCAGCAAGCCTTCAGAGAATGATGGATCCCATTACATAGTGTCTAGGCTTTAAAAAAAAGTGTTATGTTTTGATTTGGCTTTGAAAATGTTCACTTATTTGAGTCTTAAATTATTTTGTAAGCAGCCATAAATTGTTAATAATTGGATTTTTTTTTTCTTTTCAAAATATTCCTAACCCTTGACTTCAGTTGAAGAGGTTCCCAGGAACAGTTTATAGATCAGTAGAAAACAGAGCTTCTACTCTACAGCTTATGGTCTAAAAGATGCCACCTAAAAAGAAAAAGAAAAAGGTGATAAATATGGAGGGAGGAGGAGGGAGGGAAACCCAGGCACCAATCTATTCATTTATTTGTATGAACAAATCAGAGTTCAAATGGTAGATATGGTCTTCTATTATGGGAAAGAAGAGCACTATGAAGAAATAGTATTCCTGCTCTGTAGTGAGTATGCATCTTGACAAATCTTGACATTCTTAATTTTAGCAACATCGTTACGAACATGAAGATTGGGAGAAAGCCACCAGCACGGGATGCTTTTAGGGCATCCAATCAAATTCAGTTTGACGACGACGGGCGAGGTTATACGGTTGAAAGAAGTGTTCTTCGTGATAACAATAGACTGAAAAGGTACTTCTTCTGCTTGTTCCTACGTGATTCCTATGATCAAAAATGGGTTCACAGAGATAATTATGTATCAGTTCACACATACAATGCAAAGAGCTTAATTAAGACTATGTTGCATGGGATTTCCACATAATTTTTCATTCTGACTACTGTTAAGACCCTCAGTGTATCAGCCTAATCACTTGTTTAAAAATTAAACAGCTTTGGAAATAACCTTTTAAAAAAATACCAGGTTTTCAGAAAAATAAAAATCAGGTAGCTCTCATTATCTAAACAAAAGGCATAAGTCAGTGACAAGGCGTCACCCTATGATCATGAGATGGTATTCAAAATTCAATATACAAGTTTTTGGGTCCAATGTGATTATTCCTCATACTGTATATTCAAGAAAAAAGAAAAGAAAAGCAGGGAGGGGGGTGTATATTGGTGCAGTTGTTAAATGCATGTACTGCAGCCACTCACTCACAAACCATAAGGTTGCAGGTTCAATTCCATCAAAAGGGCTCAAGCTCAACTCAGGCTTGCATCCTTCTGAGGTCGCTAAAATGAGTACCCAGCTTGTTGGGGGCAATTAGCTTACACTTTGTAAACTGCTTAGGGAGTGCTTAAGTGCACTGATAAGCGGTATAGAAATGTACTTGCTATTGCTATATTGGTGGGCAGGATGCCAGTTAACCCAGAGTTGTTGCAGCATAAGAGTCAAGGTTATAAGGTACAGTTGTCTCTCTATATCCAAGATTCAACCATCGACAGCTTCAAAAATATAAATATAAATATTCTAAAAAGCAAAGCCTGATTTTGCCATTTTATATAAGAGACACTATTTTATTATGCCATTGTATTTAATGGGACTTGTGCATCCACACATTTTGTTATTCTTGGAACCCCACTGCACGAGAAAAACACTGAAATGTATCACCATTAGTACTATAATGTCACAGACTCCTGCCATAGGAACTTATATAGAATAGAAGTAGAAGCATAATTGCAAATACAAGTTTGTACATTTAATAATATGTCTTGTTCCTTTTCATTAAGAAAGCAGCTTCATGACCCTTACGTCTGGGAAGATGCACTTGAAAGCATAGGGGAAAGCCTGTTGAAATATCATCCATCAGAATAAGATTTCCAGTTTTTCCAGGAAGAAGTCCATATCTTACATAGATATGTACCCTTCCATCTAATCAGATTAGCTATCTGATTATTAAATTGAGAATAAATGTTTCTTTTTTTTTTTTAAGTTTCTTTTCTTTCTGCCTAGGAGAGGGGTATATTCTGGAAGAAGACTTAATATCTTCACTCCTGCTTCTAAAATGGAGGGAACAGGGGAAGCAGGTAAGTGGAGAACCAGAAACAACAAACAAACCAAGAAGATAATGTAATAGAATGCACCATAACCATGATACTGCAGTAAATCCATTGTTTGTTAAAATGGCACAAAACTTTGTATCTATGCAGTGGAGGTTGTCTATGTGCTATGTCCATGTGCCTAGAAAAGTCACTTTGTTGAGGAATATCTGAATCCTGAAATCTGGTACAACTGCCACACAGTAATTTGATATCCCCTAATATTTGCATGGGAATTTCATCAAGTCTGGCTTTTTTAAAGACTGCATGAAGTCTGCAATTTTATACACACTCACTGAGGTTTATTTCTGAGTAGACACACAATAGTCTTGTATAATAAACAAGGGAGCAGCTAATGTTTTGTGATTGCACACATGTGAAATTAGCAGCTCTCTTGTTTATTATAGAAGACATACAAGTTGGTATCAAATTTATATTTAAAGCAGTAGATACTTGTCCACAAGTGGTAAGCAATACTTTTGGTACTTGATCAAGAACTCTGCTATATTCTTTTGCCAAGGAGTTATCTTTACTTCCTAAAGTGAGTATATTTTAGCAGCTGCTCTTCTGGTTACTGTACAGGTTGTCAATTCACTTGATACCCCATCCTTTCTTTGCCACTATTTTTCTACTTCCTCTTTCTACCTGTAACATAACTATGGATGGTCCCTACACTTGCTAGGTGTTAACCTTCCGTTTAAATTGTGGAGAGTTTACACAGTTGATGAATACAGATATTGGATCTTGAGATCAGAGGACAGGAGAGGAATCTCATTAGTAGAGCACACATTTTGGATGGATATGATACTGCATTCAATTCCTGACATCTCCGGATAAGGCTGGGAAAGTCCTCAATGCAAAGTCCTAAAGCAGGGGAATTTTTACAGATGCAATTGGACACCAGCATTCACCATTCCTGACCACTGACTGTGCTGGCTAGTGCTCATAGCAGTTGCACTCCAGCAACAAAGAGCTGCAGCTAATAATTGTAGACATCACTTGAGCCAGGTGGACCAGTGACAGTTTTCTGGCTTCCTAACATCTAGGAACTCGGAAAGGAAGCTGAGTTGTTATGGTTAGATGATATGTGTGTGTGTGTGTGTATCATTGTTTTGCTTAAGGAGTTCATAAAAATCATACTCCTGGAACAAAATTGTCCACTCTGTTCCACCTTTCTGTCTTCAAAGGGATAAGGATGAATTCTTTGACACAATTATATATATCCTAAAGCAACAAAGTAACGTCTTTTGCCATTCCAGAATTGGGATTGTCACCCTTGGGATTTCAGATGTTGTTGGAATGCAATTCCCAGAAGCGTTGACTTGTTAGGTATACTGACTGGCCATGCTGGAAGTCATACTCCAACCAAATTTTTAAACCTAAGATTTGGAATCAATGTTCTAGAGAACTTAATCCTTGGACATAGTGCAGAGGAAATGAACCTTAATTGAAAGTACCCTTAAATAGGGACTGAAGTCTAGAGTGCAAATGGGTTGTTTTTCTCTAGGTTGTGCTCTCTGTTAAATATAACTACAAGCAAACATGACATCATGACATTCCTTCTCAGCGATACCATATCTTGCAAGTGCTATTATTTCTATTGAACAGTACCTTCTTGGGGTCAGTGAATTGCAGTCTGATTTGTGTGGTAAAGGAGGAGAAACAGTGATGTGGTGAAAAGGAACTGATTTTTAACACATTGTTCTGAGAATAGGTTTCTTTTGATAATTCTGATGCTGAGTAGGTTTGTATTGCAGCAGCAGAAAGGAGCAGTTACTTGAATTTTCAGGCCTCCTATTCCTTGTTAATCTTTGCAGTCCTGATGCCTTATGGAGTGTATGTGTGTATATATACAAACTTTCACATTTGTTCATAGTGACAACACCAACGCTTTGGGATCTGGAACTTGCAAAAGAAATTGAAGCAGTTGCTCAGCAGCCCCCTCAGAATGGTTTTGAGGAGATGATACAGTGGACAAAAGAAGGAAAACTTTGGGAGTTCCCAATTAACAATGAAGCTGGTAAGTAATCTGTAGAGGTCACTATTCAGTTTTGCTTCCTATAGCCTACATTGTATAATACAGTCAGGGATGTGATAAATCATTATAGAAGTTCACATAACTGGTTCTGAGACTTAAGCTTTGGCTATTTTCAAATACTGTTGATTTTGGGGGGGGGGGGTTAAAGTAATAAAATCCCACACACACCATCATTAAGTAACTGAGACTGACTTAAGTCCTGTTGTTCATGTAGAAGTCCTCTTGTGAGATACTGGATTTTGCTGGGGGAAAAATTTAAAACCCAAACTGGTCTCAAATTCCCTTATTTGTGCTGCCATGCCATTTATTTGAGGAGCATGATGGCAATTATAATATATACATGGTAACAAAGGGATTCATTTATTTATATACATCCCTCTTTTCTCCTCGCATAGGATTCAGGGTAGCTTACAGTGATTTAAAATAAACTACAGTGAAAGACTATTAACACAAAAGCAAAATGACAGTTAAACCACAATTTTATTTTAGAAGTCACAAGTTTAAAACCAAAGCCCTCCCTAAAAAAACAGGTTTTTGCCAGCTGGTGGTAAGACAACAGGACAACTGAACTTTCCATGCAAGGAAGTTACACAACTTGGGGGCCACCAAAAAGGTTCTCAGAACATTGTAATGTCACAAGTTGGTTCTGGGGGAATATCCAAGAGCAACAGGCAGAGGTTGGGTTGAAAGGAAAACCAGAAGCTGTAGTTGCCAGGGCAATCCCTTTGTTTATTGAACACATTTGTTTTTACTCACCTGATGACCCTAAAAGGCTTACAGATAGCAGAAATGAGACAGGCCCTGTCTGCAGGCTTATAGCCTCAAGGACGACACAAAAGGAAAAGAGACTGGGAGGGAGGGAGGAGATAAAAAGCAAACTCAGGCACTCGATTCTTGGTTCTGTGGACAGTGCATTCAGTTTAGCAGATCATAGTGTTGAATGTAAGTCCAGCTTCCTCTCTCTCTCGTGGCCACAGTAGTAGTAGTTGGCTGTCATGGTGTGCAGGGCAGGGAGTGGGGGTTGTCTGCTTGAGCTGGATCCAGGTCTGATGGCCATTTTCTGCTTCCTCTCATTCTGATGGCATTGGTTTGTCCATGTAGGCAAAGGTAAAGTCCATGAGGCAGGAAGGGGAGAATGCTGGCACACTCATGCCTCTTAGTCACTTGCTGACTGCAACAATATTACTTCCTTATGTGCATTGGGCATCACGGATAGACTGTCCTTATTGCCCAATATCAGCTCAAAACAAAGTGCTTCCAGATGAAAATATTTCCAGTGCTGAGAAATGAACTACCAGGCAATAAATGTGCATATGTGAATCAGCCCACAGACAAAATCAAGATGTAGTCAGGCGCTGATACAGCACAGCAAAGCATAAGTTACTAGATACCATTCAGCAGAGTTATTGGATTAAGAGTAATCCAACAGCTCTCAGATAGAGTAAGAAACTGAAGCCTGAAAATCCTAGAGAGTTACAAAGGCATTTGTGCTCCCTCGAAGCTGGATGTATTCAATCAGCTTTATCGGCTTTTCTGTCCTGTCAGAACTGATGTGAGCTGTATGATGTGATCCAATACTGTACTTGAAATGACTCTTTGGGTTGTGCCGGTGGCAGGATGGTGTGGCATGGAGTCTCTCACTATAGCATTACATTTAGCAACGTATGTTAGAAATGCTTTACACTTTCTAAAAAATAAGACCTTAATATCAGCACTTGTTTCTAGATATTGAAGAAAATGAATGTAAATATGCATTATTTGTTATTATAAATTATTTCTTAGTTCAGATTCTGGTAATTTTCTGTTTTGGAGAGACAAAATTCAAACGTATTTCTAGGCCTAGTCAGAGGACCTGTAAGACTTTGTGCTGCAAACCTTAATTATCAGAATAAACTTGATCATTGAATAAAAGATGTTGCAACAAGTCGAGAATTTTCTGGAGCAGTGGTCCTCAACCTTTGGTCCTCTAGATTTTTTGAGACTTCAACTTCCAGAATTCCTGAATAATGAGTATCCTGACTGGGACTTTGGGAATTGAAGTCCAAAACATCTGGAGGCCCAAAGGTTGAGACCCACTGTTCTGGATAAAATAAAGCACAAGTGAGAGCTGCCATATTTTGAAAGGTACCTCTGTTAGTTTTCTTTTATATTAATTATCAGGAGAACAGTTAACTAAGGATTTTGCAGTGATTTGGTGTTTAACAGCTACTGTGGTCGACTCCTTTAGGACTTGAAGATGATGCTGAATTTCATGAGCATATATTTTTGGATAAATATTTGGAAGACTTTCCCAAAGAAGGACCAATTCGCCACTTTATGGAGCTTGTGACTTGTGGACTTTCCAAAAATCCATATCTAAGTGTTAAAGAAAAGGTAGAACACATTGAATGGTTCCGGGATTACTTTAAGGAAAAGGAAGAGTTACTTAAGGAAATTGAAGCACATGAAAAGGAAATGTTGATTCAAAGAGAAAACCTATCAAAGTGAGAACATTTTAAAGAACACCACAGTGGCTTTATGTAAATATACATTGGATGGTTACAAAATCCAAACTGGATTAAAGATGACTGTATAAAAGTTCTTTAAAACTGTCACTGCTATTTTAGACGAAGATGGTGGTCTGTAAGTTACAGTAAACAACACTGGCAAATATTTTCTTTTTTGAGATTGTTCAAGGAAGCTATCATTTGTTCACTCCTTTAATTGTCTCAATATAATATTTTCCATTTTGAAAACTATGTATGGAAGTGAATTGAATCCAATGAACAAAAGAGACTATAGTGATATTATATAAATGATCACTGGTAATTCATATTCATGGTTTGCCAAAACTTGACTTTTGAAGATAAACATTTGCCATTGTGATGAGAGTTGAATATGTTGTTTTTTCCTAGCTTTTGATGCGGTTCAGTTATTGTAAACTCTGCTGCTTGAGGCTTTGCCATATCTTTCCATGAGCTAAAAATGGTGTGAAAATCTTGCAGACCACAAACAAGTCTCCTCTTTTGGTTCCAGAGCAGGAGTGGGGAACCTGTGCTGTTCTAGATAGTGCTAGTATACAACTGTTCATTCCTGACTACTGACCATGATAATGGGAACTCATGGGAGTTGGAGTCTAATATCTGGAGGGTTGCTGGTTTTGCACCAATATTACTTTGTAATCCTACTTGGATTTAACTTTGGCTTGTATATGTTCATTTGGCTAACCATCCTTCCAGAAAATAGTTCAGATCTGATTTGTTCCTAGAACTGATGACAATAAGTCATCAGTTTGATCTCACTTAATTGCTTCATATAAATATTAACACTTCTGTGCTAATGAGTTTGCTCTGAGCTCCAACAGCTACTTGAAATATTTATAGATTTTCTTTGGCAAACATGAAGCACTCAACAAATTAGGCATCAGTTGTCAAGCCATTTTCTTCCTTTTTTTATTTGTTATTTTTAAAATAATTTAAATTACTAAGGCTTCATCTGCACTGCAGAAATAATCTGTTTGGCATCACTTGAACTGCCACGGCTCAGTGCTATGGAATTCTGGGATTTGCAGTTTTGTATTACAGTATATTCAGCCTTCTCTCAGAGAGCTCTGGTGCCACAGTGAACTACAACCCCCAGAATTCCATAGGATGGAGCCATGAATGTTAAAGTGATGTCAAAGTTGTCAAGGATCTGATTTACGTCTGTGAAAATTAATGACAAAGTCAGTGTTAACCCCACAATTCAACAGACAAGTGCCAATGTTTTGCCTGTATTAGAAATTCAATTTCTATGTAATTATATCATACTGAGAACACTGACATTTTTCTGTTTTTGTATCTCTTCCCCCCCCCCCCCCCCATGAAAGATATATTCACTCTTCAAGGAATGGAGTCTGTTGGTTACAAGGAACAAATATTAACTTAAATATTAATTTTGTTTTAAGTTGATTTTGACGCGGGCATTAACATTCCCATAGTGCAAACTGTAGAACCGTTGGGGTCTTTTTAGTTGTAATATACTAAAGGTATATTAGGGTGAGGGAACTCCATCAGACAATGCATCCCTCCCACTGTTTTATTGTGAATCCTAGGCAGTTTTTGGCTTTATTTCACTTTCTTTTCTGTTAATATTAGAGGGTTGACAATATTCGGATCATGTTTTTGTTCAATTGTGCTCATGGGATATGATACTAAAATATGCTTTATTATTTCTATTGAGCTAGAATCTTTATTAAATTAAATTATACCTTTATTTTTAGCTGGGGCTTTAAAAGGATGCATTAAATCTGAAGAGTGTAATAACAAATGAATGGTTGAGGCAGGTTAAAAAATGGGATAGAATGGAACCTTTTCCCATTTTCAGCTAACTATTCACTTGCGTGTGTCTGGATTCAGAAAACGTTAACTGTGATTTATACTACACTTGATCTTAGCCAAAAGGCTGAGAAGCAAAAGGTGATTTAAGAAAGCCACTAACTTTAAAGCAAGTTTTACAATCCTGTCTTGTTTCCCTAAATCACAGTCAATACTAAATACAGTTTTTGGTTTATACAAACAATTTAGTTGAAAACAGAAGCAAAATCTGCTATTCTCTTCCTCATGGCTGCATGTGGAGTGCGTACGCTCAAGGATCATCCAAGCTTCTATCTATAGTGCCAGCCAATGATTTAGTTTTATGTCTAAACCTAACCACAAAGAACAACTTAACTCAGAGCACTAAAAGCAAAAAATTATTTCCATAATTTTGCTACAAATTCAGTGTTCCATTTTTCATGTGAGAACTGCAACCAGAATTTGACCACCTGAATTTGACTGTCTGAATTGTTGCTTCACACAGGAAAAGTACTGCGTATACTGAGGTACAAATGTAGGAATTTTAGTCAAAATATTGACCCCCAAAAACCTGTGTCGACTTGTCCATGGATCAATCAATGTACATACTGTATATCTTGTCTCTTATCAAAAAGGAAACATCCTTTTCTCTGAGTAGAGTGGCAAAAGACAAGAGCTTAGTCTGTCCTGGGAGAACCTAAAAGAAGCAATGGCCTCCACTACTTTCTTCACTTCTGGCCTTTTTGAATGCTTGAACAAGAAAATAGTGGCAGTGGCAGCTCTTTGACATTTTCCATCAAAGTAAAGGAGGTCGGTGCTTCTTTAAGGTTCTCCTAGGACAGACTAAGCTCTCATCTTTCACCATTCCATTCAGGGAATGGCTTCTTTTTTAATGAGTTAATACTGTACTTTAACTCTTGCCTTTACAACTGTTTTGATATTTGCCTGTTCACCTCCTCACACATTGTACAGCCACAATTCACCATAGTTCCCTCCCCATCCATCCATCCATCCTTTAGGGTGAGCACAAACAGTTATGGCTGCTGGAATTTTGTTAGTTCTTCAGTATTGTTTTCCTTTGCTTTGTACGTTAGATCCTGTTACATGCTTTTAAGGTTTACCCTCAACTTATCCATGAGTCATATCAAAATCCATAATTTTGATCCCAAAACCTCCCCTCAATTTATACATGAACTTGACTTATATACAAGTATATACAGTACCTAAGAATGGAAAACAAGGTGAGAGAACTTGAGATTCTCACTGCTGTATCTAGAGTCTAGCATTACATGTGAACCACAATACACCAAAAAAGAGCAAATTTTGTGCCAAGAGAACTTACTGTTTTAAACATACAGTCATCCCTCCGTATCCATGAATTCAACCATCCATGGCTTGAAAATATTTTTTAAAAAATATAAATTTCAAAAAGCAAACCTTGATTTTGTCATGTTTATACAAGGGACACCATTTTACTATGTCACTGTATTGAATAGGACTTGAGCATCCACAGATTTTGTTATCCACAAGGGTTCCTGGAACCACAACCTAGAGGATACCAAGGGTCCATCATATAAGCTTTCTGGTGAATGGTTCTATATCCTTGCTTTAATGTGGATATCTGTGGTTGTTGCAGTGTGGAAGTAATTTAGGATTCAGAGGAAGAGCTTCTGTATTGTGCTGTAAGCAAGGGGGAATATATAGTGACCCTGCTCTTTCATTCTCAGTAGACTGGAAGGGGCTACCATTCCCTGATCACACAGTATTCTCTCCCACAAGATGTCAGCATTGATCTGTTTCGCCCAGGCTTGATATAGACTTTCCTTTTTTTAGACTAGTGAAGTGTAACCTAGCAATAACAGAACAACAGCCTGCTAGAGAAATTACTGCTAAAGACACAGCCAAAATCCTGATGCAAAAGACATCCCATCTTTTTGCAAGGGAACTGCTAATGTCACTTCCTCAGGAATTGTATTTAAGGTTGACATTCTGGTTTTTAACCTTTTCTTTAAGACGAGCTAAAATTTGTATTTGAAATGTATCAGCACAGTCCAAAAAGGCAGTGTGTTGTAGTGGTTTTAGTGTGGGGTGAGGACTCTGGAATGCTATGGTTTGAATTCCCGCTTGCCTATGGAAGTCCACTGGGTTTCCTAGGGCATGTCACACACTTTCAGCCTCAAAAGAAGGCAACGGCAAACCTCTTTGACCAAACCTTGTTCCTTATGATGGGTTCACCATAGGGTTGCCATAAGTCAGAAATGGCTTGAAGGCAAATGACAACAACAGTAGTTTAGAAAGGCTCTAAACAAGGTGACTTGGGAAATACTATGACAGTAACTAGCAACAGAAAATACAAAACATCTTGGTGATGACTTGGTTCAGTTTCTGGGCCCTCAAGATGTGTCTCTTACTTTTGGCCTGACCACTGGTGTGCTATCTCCTCATTCTCACTTAGTTCAGCCTTTCTATGTGGTTTAACAGTCAGATTTCTTTCTCATTCTTTTCTTCTTGCTCACTTTCTGCTGCCTTGTAGCTTGAATGCCTTAACTACCCACACCCTGTTCTTACGCAGAGGCAATGCTTTTGAATGTTTCCTTTTCTCTTTCACATTCTTTGCTCAGAAAAAAAAACCATGGTTTCATTATACCACAAAATTTAAAGCCATTGTTAGCCAGCGTAACCTCCCTGTTGCCTTAAGGACCCTGTTAAGAATTAAGAAGCTGACCGTACAGCCTTAACTGTACACGTGGTTAAGTGATGCTTGAATACTCATGCTTCAGAAATGTTATTGTATATTTAGATATTAACTGAGAGCTAAAATGATATCTCAGCAGAAGGAACATCTGCCACTCCACATGTTTCCCATGCCTGATGTATCTACAACCTCCAGTGGGCTGAGAATGGAGGTGATGTTTTCCAGGGTGGGTGGGAGATGTAGTGCACTGAAATGTAGATGCATCTTGGTTTAAGGGAGTGTACTGGACGATATGCCTACAAAAGACTAGCTCTCTCAATACGTTCTCAGACTTGCCATAGACCATTTATAGCAGGACTAGGAGATGAAGGATGACTTAACAGACAGTGATGTAGTGGAGCCAGGTCTTGCCAAGTCAAAGCCCAGGGTCTTTCTGATCAACAAGGATGATGATTTAATCCACCATCCCTCTAAGACTTCCCTCAGAAAACACTCCTCACAATAACTGCAGGGAAATATCCTCAGAAGCAATAAATTGTCTGGAATTATAATTGCTGGGATGCAAAATATCGTGAGGTGGTTCAGTCTTGAATTGCCAGTCAAGACCTATTAGCTTTACAAGAGACCTGCTCCTGCTAGAGACTGAAACTGCTATAACTGGTTTGGTGACAGAGCCCAGCCCAGCTGCCTGTATTTTTGGACTCTCCTTGGAAGGAGGAAGTACTACTAGTAGTGGCATTGTCAGGATGAGTGATAACTCTTATTGTATAAAAGTGAGATTCCATACTTGGCACTTGGCTGTTGGTGGTTTACCTAACAACCCCATTATTATGTAGGGCACACTCATAGCAGGTTTTTAGAAATACTTATTAATGTTCCTCGGACGCAGAAAGAAGTAAATATAGAGAGCAGATGTAACTATTCTTTGTCCTCTTTCTGCCATTTCAAATGTGCACCTTGATTTTACAATATAATCTATCTATGTCCTGCTCTGCAGCACTATTCTTTCAGAATGCTAAGCGTCAGAAAAAGCAGTAGATCATCTAGTTCACACTTCTTCCTCTGCTTACCAACTCTTTTCCTCACATGCTCTGCCTTGACTAAACAACAGGATCGTCTTCAGGGAGCAAGGAAAAATGCCCTGCCCCATGGTTCATACAGGGAAAATAGACCCTTGGGCCAAGGAGGTGAGATATCTAGCCGAAGTGAGCTGAATTTCTTCCAGCTCTCACAATAGCATCTATTCTGGTAGTTTACTTTCATTTTACCGTTCTCACAGTTAGGTTTCTGACAAGAGAACGCACTGAAGAAAAGGGCACTTATCAACCGATGCCAGGTTGTTACATTGAGTTTTGGTTTGTGCATAACTGCAGATGGCAGTTATGCTGTTATACGCTTGATAATGCTGTTGTGAAAAAGCTAAAATGTGGGGATGAATGCTTTTCCAAGCCAGGTCAAGATAATTGTGTTTTGGATAATTAAGCACATGCCTAAAACTGTTTTCCTCTGCAGGGCCAAACAAGTGAATAAAAGCCAAACCAAAAGGCATAAATGGACCCCATGGAACAAACAGCAGTATTTTCTGGCAACCTGGTTTTTCTTAGACTCATGCGAAACAGTATGTACCAATGCCCATCCCAGCTCATTTCAGATCTCTGGTTGTCAGGGAAATCTGAAAGAAAAGGAGTTAGGGAAATGTGTAAGCATCTGGTGTGGTGAACATAGGCTGAGGACTGTCAAAACTGTGGGGCAAAGTGTGAAAGATGTGCAGGTAGAAAAGGGATTAAGAAGTGCACCTTCTGGCACCTTTTCAGGTGGATTCGTTGGAAGATGTAAACTGTTGGCAGAGTCTGGCCTGTCAGCAGATTGCTGCAGCTAGATAGAAAATGGGGGCAAGAATGTCTTGTTCCTCGTTTCTGGGATACATCAGGATGTCCAACCACAGTCTGAGCTGTGAGGGACAGAACAGCAGGCAGGAGCAGGTAACCCAACCAGCATCTTGCCCTCCTCTTCCCTGCTGGAACAGCATCACGTCAACATAACACCTAGGCAAAACTTAACACAGAGAAGAAACATGTCAGCAGAAGGTATTAAAAGGAATATGGGATTCTGAGTTTGTCGTCTATTGGAGGGACGTTACTTAGTTGTCTAAAACTTCAACAAGATTTTGCTTGCCGTGACTAGAAGGGCTTCTTTTGAATAGTGAAGAAATGTCACTGGTGGAAAGTTATTCTTGCTGATTCTCCCAGCAGCATGTCCCCCACTGTGCCAAAGGCTCCCCCAGATTCTCTTAATATATTTTTGTATGGTACAAGGGAGTAGTGTTTTAAGCATTGGACCATGACTCTGGAGACCAGGGCTTGATTCTCACTGGGTGACCTTGAGTGAGTCATACACTCTCAGCCCCAGAAAACCCTATGATAGGGTCACCATAAATTAGAAATGACTTGCAGACACATAAAAACAACAATATGATGCAAGGGGATATAAAATGCAGAACAGCAAAGGTAGTTTCCTCACCCATTCCCCCCTGAGTGGAGCTCCACTATTGGATGCTATACCACAAGGAATGAAATAATAATAATAATAATAATAATAATAATAATAATTTATTTATATCCCTCCTCTCCCCATAGGATCAAGGCAGCTAACAAACACAGTAAAATACAATACAGTAATGCAATAATAAAAACCGATACACACATACATTACAATACAACTCTAATACAAATCTGGATGTGTTCAAATGTGTTAGAGTTTCAAACTGGTCATCCCAGATTACTGTATAATCTGACATTGGCTGGTACTCAGCATATTTGTTGGGATTATACATTCCATTTTGACACGTATGAGTCCTGAGGTGTGTAGGAAAAGTCCGGTTGCACCCAAGACCAGTGTCAGGTTGTGTTTAGACTGTCATTTGCCAGTGCAAATGTGTTAAAGGCCATTACACAAGGAGATATTCAGGCTACTCCTAGCTGGAAGGACTGTAATCTACCACTGTGGGTGTGTGTGTGTGCCTTGGTGCTGTCCAGCTTGCATTGCACAGGTGGGGAAAGAAGCAGTCTTTGTCTTCCTGAACCTGGAACGACTGGCCACTAGAGCATACCCAGGAGCCACCACATTTGGGTTGGGCAAGGACAGCCTTTGCCCTCCAGCATAAGTCAGGTGGCAAAGGTTTACACTGTGTTGTTATGTGCCTTCAAGTTGTTTTCAACTTATGGCGACCCAAAGGTGAACCTACCATGGGGTTTTCTTGGCATGTTTCTTCAGGGAGGGTTTACCATTGCCATCCTCTGAGGCTGAGAGAGTGTGACTTGTCCAAGGTCACCCAGTGGATTCTGCTACTGAACTAATAGGACTTTGGCCTTAGAGCCAAGTCCAATAATTAGCCCAAACTAGAGTGAAACAATGAAATCAATAGGAACTGGGTAAGACAACAGATATTTTAAGTTGTATTGATTCCCTGGGATAATTAGACTTAGTTTATTAATTACAACTCCTGGAGCCTTCTGCATAAACAGCTCCTGAGCAAGATTATCACTGCAGAGGGCAAGCCAGGTTAAGTTATTCCTGGTATCATGAAGGTCTGTTGTTCCTCCTACAATCGTCTAGATCTAATGACTTAGTTTTATAGCGGGGGGAAAAAACCTTAGGAAACAAAAAGTGGTGACATGACTTTGTACAACAGTAGTTCTGTCTTTTGCTGTTTTCGAACCAAGGCTGGAGACTATCACGCTGTTTATTCAAAGCATGAAAAGCTGAACATCATAATCTTTGGGAAATGGCATGATATCAGCATTTTGCTTAAGGTAATATGACAGTATCTGGTTATGATAATTAATTTCAATACTCAGAACTAATTTGACGTGCGGTTGGAATATACTCTTATGCAGAACGTCTTCATTGAAGCGCATCTTATTTTATTCAGCAAGTTTTGCCATTTCCCCCCCAGGTTGTTAGAGAAGATTTCACACAGACGTTTGCTACAGCGGCGGTTTTTCCAACCAAGTCATCAGCTTTGAGTGGTAAATGTAGCCATCCTTCACGGAATTCTGAACCACTAGTTAAAGTCTGATACGAGAAAATTGCTACATAAGCAATTACCCACTTGACTTCCCTTCAAACACGCAAATGCAAGCAGAAACTAGCCATTCAAAAAGGAGAGAAAGCAAACCTGACTAATTTCAGAAGTTGCTGTCTTCATATCTGGCAGGCCACACGTTAGAGAGACAAAAGAGTAGTAATCTATTATTTTTAAAGTGATATGAACAGCATGTGTTCACGTGCTGCATTACTGCAAGGACATCTCTGGATCCAATGCACCATTACTAAGGTCTCATTCCCACTTACAAATAAATCAGTTTGCAATCCGAATTGATGGATTGATTTGACGGCGGAGTGTGGTTCACACTGCATTTGCCCCAATCTCATTTTCTTGTTGTAAAATAACCCACTTCTCGTTCACACTGACCAATGATTTGGTTTCAAAGGGACCCTCTTCAGTGGATGATCATCTGATCCCATCATAAAAAATAATAGATTCTGATCTGCATCCCGTTCACACTTGCGCTGAATCGATTTATTGCAAAAAGACGCAGAAAAAAATGAGCGTCAAAAAGAAGGTTAAATGGGTCTAGCTCATTGCCCCCTCTCCAAACCGTTTCAGTGATTCGGCTCAAGTGCGAACAAGGGTCATTTAAACCACTTCAAATGAGTTTGCAAACTGCTTTAAAACATAGTGGGAATGAGGCCTACCTAAGCAAAACACAAAGAAGAAAATCTCTTTCAGTGTAGTTATGTTTGCAGGATACAATTCCCACTAGAAAGGCTGGTTTCAGATTCCAGTTTGAAAGTTCAGTTGAGCCATAACCTCATCAGTTACTGCTGGGTAAGGCATTCAATCTCTCTTTGTCCTCATTGCTCCATCTTGAGAATCGGGGGTGTAGGATCATGCAGACTTCCAGATGTTGCTGGACTGCAACTCCCAGCATTCCTCACTATTAGCTAAGCTGGCTAAGGCTGCTGGAAGTTGCCATTTTACATCTGGAGGGTTGTGTGCTTCCCATCCATTTACAATTATTTCAATTGAGAGTAAGCATTTCTAGCCAGGTGGGTCTGGGCTAGAAGAAGACAGGGAAATGTGCTTGGACAGGTTATCTAAATGTACCAAACAGTTAACAGCTACTCTTCACATCAAACAAGAGTGCCCTCCTCCTAATAATAATTCATATGCCAAATTAAAATATTTGTAGATTGTTCTAACTATTTTGTGGGCTCCTCTCTAGAGCAAGTGCAAAAGTATGGCCCTCTGGATGTTGCTGGACTGCAACTCTCAGCATCCCTCGCCCTTGGCTATATTGTCTAGGGCTTCTGGGATGCGCAGTCCAAGAACTTCTGGCGAACAATAGATGATCCTCAGCAAACACAGTAAGAAATGTGTGTGGATGGACCTGTAGCAGCTATGAATCATTTATCTCTTTATAGTTTATTTCTTGTTGTTTTAGCTGTTTGTATACAATGTTTGGCAGTGGCGAACTTCTGAGACAGGGATGTACGCATATTTAAATAACTTCAGCATGAGTTGAAAACAGGAAGAAAAGATCAATGAAAACAAAGAAATGCAATCATGTCAAATGACTTGCTGTGAGTCTCCCATATGAAATGGAGAAATAATGGGAGTTCTTCAGTGTTTTTGAGCATCGCTGTCAAATGGGTCGTTTCCAGTTTCCTATTCAAACGTAAAAATTGTTCCATATGCAAAGGCACCCTGTGCACAGCTAGTCTCTTCCAGTGTGTCCCAGCAGAACAACAAATGATGAATGTACCTTGAAATTCAGTATGCGGGCTAATACTATAATGGCTCCCCTGGACATCAAAACAGCAACGTGATACCCTGGAAAATACATACGCTATTACTGGTGTGTTTATTCCCAAGTACATTCACCTTTGCATATGGGTGGGCCCCCATGATGCAACCACAGCTGAAACCTGATAACACTCTCACCTCTGGTGACTGACTACATGTGGCACCTTTTAAAAAGGAGGCAGGTTTTCTAAATGAATTTTATGTTATTTGTTTACAAAACGCTGTACCGCATTTCAGCCGAAGGATACTCACGGCCATGAACAATAACTGGAAAACCATATGCTCCAGCACAGGTTTAGCAAAATGTCCAGAAAGGTGTTTTGATCGTCTGTCCAGATGGCAGCGGCTTACAGCACAGCAGACTGGATGGCTGAAGGGGCGGTGGAGAGGAAATCTATGACCCATAAATATGTGCTGTGAATCTCTGCAACCAGGTCATGAACTTCTGTAATGTTTAATTCACACTCGATTAATAAAAGTATGGCTTTGCTATTGAAATGTATTATTCAGTTGGTTTAATATTTAACAGTAAGAATGATTATGAATACTTGACATTGAATAGATAATTGTTACTCAGCTGACCAGATAAGTCGTGTTTCTGATTCTTTCTGATTTAGGAACTAGTTGAGCAATCCTGACATTACATGCTTGAAGGTAACATGTAAAAAACAGCCAACAGAGATCAGATAGAAATGTTGCCAGCACATGATCTTCTTCAGACTTCCACATCCTAAAAAAATGTAATTCAGTACAATTCTATCTGCACTTTTGTACTGATTTACAAGACTTTATAAACTTATTAGATCAGAAAATTTCAAGTACTGTTCACTACAACTAAGGTCCAAAGCACACTGTGGAAATAATCCAGTTTGACACAGCTTTAGCTGCCATGGCTCCATGCTATGGAATTCTGGGATTTGCAGTTGTGTGAGACATTTAGCCTTCTCTGTCAGAGAGCTCCGGTGCCACAATTCCCAGGATCCTGAGCCAGGGCAGTTGAAGGAGTCTCAGTGGATTATTTCTGCAGTTGTTTTGGATCTAAATAAAGCATAATTACACAATATGACATACAGTATCAATGGTCTACAAAACTGATAGTAGATTGGGCTGTAAATATATTTTCAACATATTATCAATATTTATATACTGAAATTGAGTATAAAAAATTGCAGAAAAGTATCTACTATGCCAAAATCTCAGGTTTTTTTTCCCCATTCATAATGCCTTCCAACAAATTCTTGAAGTCCACATTGGTCAAACCATACAAGATTTTAAAGACTTAACTACCACAGTTACCTCCCCTAACATAGGGTCTGAACAGACAGGCCAAAATAAAGCTGCTTCAGGTCACTGTGGAGGTATGCTATTTAAATGATGCTTGCATCAAGAGGCCAGAAGCCACACCAAAGCCACCCTCCAGTCCTAAGCTTTGGCGCAGCTTCTGGCTTCTTAAGATGCATGTGTCATTTACATAACATACCTCTAAAGTGACCCAAAGCAGTTTTATTTTGGTCTGTCTGTTCGGGCCCCTAGAATACAAACAGTAGACTCAGTCCTGACTGGAACCCTAGTGAGAAACCAATCCTTTCACCCCACATGTAGTATTAGTCTGACTCTGTTCTCTGTATCTGCAAGTTGCATTTTCACAAAATGATTTATTAACTTAATTGGATCACTATCTGGCAATTAAACTGCAGGCATGGGACAATGAAGTTAAGCCCCCTAGCAAAGATCTTAACCTCTTTTTTTACTCCAGAAAATGTAGTTGTAGCAACACAACTGGGCCAAACATCTTGATCCCAAATGGGACCAGAAGTTCAGGAGGGGCAAAGCCAGGAGGGGCATGCTAACCCTTCTTCCTCCTGTTTCTTTTCTCATCTGTCCCCTCCCCATCCTTCTCCCAGCCAGACCCATAAAAGGCTGCTGGATAGTGGTGGCCTTCCCTGCCCTCCCTCCATCCTTTCCCACTGCTTTGCTTGCTTGCCTGCCCAGCTGCTGCCTGTGCTGCCAAGCAAGTGAGGCAATGGGAGGGGACGGAATGGGCACACACCTCTCCTCCTTTTCCGCTGCCTTGGGTTCTTCAAACAAAAACAGCTTCATTTATATACCGCTTCATACTGAACTAACAGTGTCTAAGCAGTTTACAACTGTAAGGTAATTGCCTCCAACAATCTGGGTACTCATTTTAGTGACCTCCTTAGAAAGATGCAAGCCTGAGTTGAGCTTGAGCCCCCTTGGCTGATATTGAACTTGCAACCTTATGGTTTTGAGGGAGTGGCTGCAGTACAGGCATTTAACCACAGTGCCACCAGGGCTCTCTTATGGAGAGGGCCAGGGCAGTGGAAAAGAGGGGCAGGTGCAGCAGCAGAACACCCTGCAGTGTGGGGGGAAGGCCTGACCAGGTGTCACCCCTCTTTTGAGATGTCACCCGCTGCAGGCCACACACCCAGCATCCCCCTAATGACACCACTGAAGTTACCGAAAGGTAGAAGAAACCTTTTGACAGTAGGTGTGGTTCAGCAATGGAATAAATTGCCTAGAGGGGTGGTGGGTCTCCTTCCCTGGGTGCTTTCAAAAGGGGGCTGGATAGCTACCTGGTGGGGATGCTTTAGCTGGGCTTGGATTTGATGGCCTATGAGGCCCCTTCCAACTCTATATCATTCTGTGCTTGTACAGAGGTGTAGGTACCACAAACCCACTTTGGGATTGTCTGAGAAAACAGATTACTGATTGAAGTTAGCCTTCATCTGTCCTACAGTCCTTGGTTAAAATTAGTTCTTGGATCAACCTGAGAGTTTATGAGTGCTGATAAATAGCTCCAATTTGATTTATGTAATGGTGAATGGCACATTTATTGCTGTAGAAATATTAAGGAGTGAGGGAAAAATCACCATCGTTTTCTGCAAGCATAAGAGGCTGTCATAGGCTGAACCGAACAGACCCTTTCCATCAGAGGCTACTCCTGGCAGACTGTACATAATTTTTTCCACTTGTTCAGTTCACCATCGCATTTGTTTTTCCATCTCCACCAAATACAACGGCAGATACTGCAAAAGAGGAGCTCTATCCAGAGAAGATGTGAATTGCTCTTCTTTAACTATATAAGAGGTTTAAGGACAGTAGTTAAAAGGGGACAAATGCTAGATTTACTCAGATGTACTAAGCTTAATACAGGGTATGCCTCATAAATGTGGGTGTAGTACAGTCTTAAAATATGGGCTCTTTAGTCAGCTTTTCCACACTTCTGGGGTGTTGCCATTTTCCTAGCAATATCTCTGACTTTCTCAGTGGCAGATATGATGACAAACGTCTCTTTGAATTAGTAAGGTACAATTGGGTAATATAAGGTATGAATTGATTCCTATATGCAGTTCCCAACTCAGGATAGTGAGAATTCGTAAACCGAGTCACTTCTGGAAAGGGGTCATTCCTTATATGGGGGTCTTAAATATGGTTGTAGATTAACTAGAATGTATGTTGATTGATAAAAAAGAGACAAGTAAGGTAACTGAAAATTGTACCAATTCCCATATTTCAAGATATCCTAAAATATAATATAGTAGACATTTGTATGAAAAGGGATCTTGTCGCATCTTTGAGATTAACTGAAAGAAAAAACTTGGTATCATGAGCTTTCGTAGACTTAAGCCTACTTCCTCAGAGACAGTCCTATATAAACCATTTGTGCGTGCGAATAGCAATTCATGTTCAAAACCTTATATGTATGGAGATGAGGTGTCAAGTACAGTTTTAACAACATTCTCACACGTTTATACAGGTCTGTCTCTGGGGTTCTCCACTCCAAATATGCATCTTAGGAAGTAGGCTTAAGTCTAGGCAAGCTTATGCTACCAATTTCTTTCCGTTAATCGCAAAGGTGCTACAAGATCCCTTTGCATACTGAGTTTTGAGATTAACATAGCTATAATTTTGAATAGTAGACATCACACATAAAGAAGAATCAAGCATATTTAAATACACTCATCCTGATTCTCAAATATATTCAGAATAAATCTGTCTATCTATCTATCTATCTATCTATCTATCTATCTATCTATCTATCTATCTATCTATCTATCTATCATCTATCTATCTATCTGGCTTGATCACATCTCACACAGCAAATGCAAACAGACTGGCCTCATTAATTCACATGGATGATAATAATTTCTCTCGCAGCACACCATAAGTATAGATTTTTTTAAAATAAAAAGAACAGTTCTTCCAATTAAACAGGACTACAGAACTCTCATATGTCACCAGATGGGATGCTGTGAAAGCTGTCATAAGAGATGCATTCATTAGTGAAATCTCAGCCCTTAAAGACAATAATTTCAAAAGAAGTAACTTAACAGTAGACATCAGACACTCAGAAACATGATACAAGGCAATGGGCAATGCTAAAATATACAGAAAACTGTAGTAACATACTCAACAAAGGGCATGTAGTTGTCTTTTGTACGTGGAGATGAGTGGGTTTCCATGGCCGGAGTGGGGATTCAAACCCTGGTTTGCAGAGTCCTAGTTCAACACTGAAACCAGTACACCATGCTGGCTCTCTAAAGGAGAAGTAATCATCTATTTATTTTGAACTAGACATCTGATTCCTTGGCATGCAAACTTAGTACAGTGGAACCTTGGTATCTGTGAAGGGGAATCTCTTCTGGACCCCACTCCCTGCGGATACTAAAAACCGGAGGACATCAAGTCCCACTGTCCCCAATGGTGGCATGTACACTGTGTACATGGCTGCACTGCCATTAGGGACATCCCCCATTGTTCCTAATGGGGTGTGTTTATGCAGCCACACCGCTATTAGGGACAAAGGGACTTCAGGTGAAGTCCCGTTGTTCCTAATGGTGGTGTGGTTGCATGCATGTGCTACTACTGGGAACAACAGGGGCTGTCCCTAATGGTAGCATGATCGCATGCACATGCAGCCATTGGGGACAACAAGGGCTTGCCATCTGTGGATGCTTAAATCCGCAGATGGCAAGGCTGCAAATAATGAGGCCCCACTGTATTTATTAATAATGCCATTTAGGTTGTAGTTCTGTACTCACTTAATAGTAAGCGCCACTGAACTTTGTAAGACTGTATTGTTTACTGCTTTTAAGAATTATTATGTGATTTGCTGAACTATTTAGTCCAGCAGAAATACAGAACCAGTTAGTCCACCAGAAATATTATAGGAAAAATCACAAGTAATTGATATCACATGCAACTGATCAAAGTACCCATTGTGGTGATACCTTTATTAGGCCAAAGGTGCAAAACTCGTCATACTAGTGAGATCCATTGGTGTCTTCATCAGGCAAGGATTGTAAAAATGCAAGGGGAAAAAAGTATCACTGTTATAGTCACAGGGGTGCTCAGATCAAGCAAAAACAAAATAAAACTCTAGAGCTTGAAAATAATGGTTTAGTAAGACACCAGTTCTGACAATCATAAGGTTGGAAGATTGGCAGTAAGAGGCCCAAGTGCTGCCTGATAGGGTGAGCTCACGTCACTAGTCTCAGCTTTTACCAACCTAGCAGTCAGACAGCATGCAATGCAAGTAGATAAACTGGTACTGCTTCAGTGGGAAGGTAACAGCGTTCTGTGCTGTCATGGTGGCCACATGACCACCAGAGTCATCTTTGGACAACGCTGGCTCTTCAGGTTAGTAACGGAGATAAGCACTGCTCCCTATAGTCAATTATGACTATACATTCAGTTCAAGGAGAAACCTTTACCTTTATCCTTGAAACCATTCCACTATTAATTTGTTAGAGTTCCCCCAATGTGATTTGACTAACTATATTTCATGATGAACACTGAAGCTAATATAGACTTTAATGAGTCAATTTGATTTTATAGATGAGTAATCTACCTGTTGTAGCATGGCTTTCTTCAGGAGCAGGGAGAGAGACAAATCCTGGAGTGTGCAGAGGAGAAGCTGGTGAGCAATTCAACTGTTGCGTTTTGGGAAAAATTGAAAACTGGAAAAATTGAGCCCTGGTCTGGGATAGAGAAATTGAATATGTGTTGAAGGAAATTATTTGTTTGCTCAGTTGAGGGCCCTCAACCAGACAGGACCCTCAAAATGTTCCTATGCTGGAACCCCATTCATTTGAATGGGACTCATGTGTGCGGTGGCATGGGTGCGCGGGAGCGTGCGGAGTGGCATGGGTGCACGCCCCATTCATCTGCCCCAAAGCCGTGTATAGCGCGCCTGCGTATAATGCAGGCACACTGTATACAATTTCTTATTAAACTTTAACATCACTCCTTATTTGCCACCTGACTCAGAGGACAAAATGGTGCCCCCTTCCATCGTCATACAGAAGCCAACTGCTCTGGCAGTGGCCCTTCACTTCAATAGTGGCAAGAGGAAAACAATTCCCCTAACATCTGAAAGCAAGCTAGTTTAGGAGGAGCAGGAGAATATGGTCAAAAGTTGAAGAGGAATGTCAGAAGAACATGCCCTCCACATTTGGCACTTTAACAAGTTGCCTCATTCTCTCTAATGATAGGGCTGGCCATGCTCTTCTGATTTCCCAAATAACATCTCTGGTACCTTGTCCTTTATCTAATCACTGAGTTTAACTCTCAGAGGGAAAGGAGTGTGGCCTGTGTGCTACATGTAGCCCTGACACTGTTTTTGCAGCAACCTGATCCCTGGATGCCCTCCTTCACTGTCCCCCATGCCAGGGAGGAAAATCTGCCCCAGTTTTGTTTTTAAATGGTTTGTGCATGTAACAGGTTGTATCCCTGCTCCTTCCCAAGCCCCTAACCTTCCCTGAACAAATCTGGTGCAGCCTGTACTAGATGCTGGATGTGAAAATGTGGCCTCCATTCTTGCCAGGGCCATCCACCCCTTCTTTAAGCTGCCTACCAATTTCTGCTTGGAGTTAATTATGAGTTAAATCTAGCTTTCACTGCATTTAATTGCAAGCTGCATAATGACTTTAATGGAGATGGATCACACCCTTCATTTGGCCTCATAACCCACAACATACTTTTTCCTTTGTAAAGTAAGGAGATCATCACTGTTATGCTTTGACTCAACTCTGGCTAAGATTCAGACAAATCATACCCTTGAAGGCCACCACAACTCTGAGAAGCTCTTAACAAAATTCCAACTATTGGGCTTGGAGAACTTTCAGGCCCCACTGAGCAGTCAAATGAGTCCAGTTTTTTCTCTGTTACACAAGGAGTGGGAGGCAAAATGAGAGGACTGCCCCCTGAATAAGACTTTTGTCTCCCCAAATGAAAATGTTCCTTTATTCCCCAAATTTCTAACATTGCAGAGAATGAGGTACCGAAAATTGTTCACACTTAGGACGTTATCAGACAAGGGAAATTGGAAGTATAATTCAATGGCAATCTGAACGCAATCATGGGGTTTAACATTATTGCGTGATAGACTACCACATGCAATTTCAGGCAATGGGAAGTCAGTCTGCACGCAATCATGGGGATTCACGTTATTGCGTGAGACGTGATCACACGCAATTTCGGACAACGGAAAGCTATTTTGGGGCAATGGGAAGTCAGTTCAAACACAATTCGAATTCACATAAATTCGCTGAACTAGCAAATTCATGTAAATTCGCTGAACTGGCCCCACTTTCTTTTCATTCGAAATTAAGAGAAATTCCTCCAGTGTGATAAACTCCCTAGAATTCTTATATTTGCTGTGTTCACATTTGCTTGGTAAATCTGCTTGGCCCTTTTCCTTGGATGCTGAAACTCTTATTTCTAAATGCATAGTTGAGGTTTTAAGTTATTACAGTGCTCAGAATTTGAAGACTGAAAGATAATTTAATTGAGGAGAATAATTCTTATTGGGGACACACACAGACAGACACACACACTCATCTTGTTCCCCACCTTCCATAGTTTCAGCCCTGTTTACCAGACATTGGGGAACAACAGCATCTAGAAAGATTGTGGCATGGTGCACATGCAGTGTGGTTAGATTATGGGACACTCATCTAGGGCTTGTCCCTGGCTCTCAGAGCCTAGACCACAAAGCAGGATAAGGAACCACAAAATATTGGTCATTCAAGGAAAGCACAGGACATTACAAAATAAAAGCCAAAAACACAAATATAAATGTAAATTCATGCTTCTTAGTCATGTCCAAAGTGGAGGATACTTTGAAATTCCTCCTGGACAGAAGATTTAAATGTAGGACATGTCCTGGAAAAGGAAGACCTCTGGCCACCTTGGCCTAGACCTTATTTTCCACTGCCCTGAAAAAAATGTGTGAGTATATACATTCTCCATTGCTGGACTTCTTTAAGAAATGGAGTGGAATACTCTGAATGTTTATGGTAGATGCGTAGTAATGTATGATGCTGAATGACATCCCTGCTTGTAATGTCACCAGGGGCCTTCTCCTGTAATATTGTTGTGCTTTGGGATTTCAGAGCCTAAAATAATCCTGATTTAGCTCATCCTTTCTGATATTTATCACAAGAAAAGCTTTGAGGAGGAAATGAGCATTTTCCTTCTCCACTCAGTGAGTGAATAAGAAGTGCACTGATATGCAGAGACCTGCATATCATGTCTGCTGACTGATAGCAAGCCAGGCACACCCTAGACAGCAGGTAGGCTGATTCTGAAATGGATTGCTACTAATCTAAGCAATTATTAGTAATTATTATGCAAAAAGAGAACAGATTACTCCAAATCTGTACTGAGTTAGGCATGGCTCAGGTCCACGCTACTTGGCAGACCGTTTCTCCTGGTATGAACCGGCCCAGACTCTGAGATCCTCTGGAGGAGCCCTTCTCTCTGTCCCAACAGCATCACAAACATGGTTGGTGGGGACGCAAGAGAGGGCCTTCTTGGTGGCTGCCCCTAGACTCTGGAGCTCCCTGCCCAGGGAGATAAGAACAGCTCACTCCTTGATGGCCTTCCGCCAGCAGGTGAAGACCTACCTGTTCACACAGTCCTTTAAGAAATTGCTATAAGGACAGGCTGGGATGTTGGACCAGTTTAAAAATTCTTTTTAATGTACAGGGTTTTTTAAAAAATGTTTTTAATTGTACTGTTTTTAATGCTGTGAAACCACTCTGAGTCCCAGTCCTGGGGAAAGAGTGGGATACAAACAACAACAACAACAACAATTTCTGTCAACAGGCCTTCCCCCACCTCCAAGTTTATGAGACAACTGATCTCTTAAACTATCAGTGTCTGACAGGCAACCTCTGCAGAAAAAAATGGCCAGTATACAGTCAATATTTTATATAATTTGGATATCATACCTTTTTCTCCTTCCTTCACAATTTTGTCTAATAACTTTGCTTCACTCTCTATTCCATAATTGGCCATATCTTTTTAAAAATCTTCTCTAATTTGAGAATATAGAAACCAGGGGATTTTTATTTCTTCTTTTTCTAATTCCTCTAACTCTGAGTTTTGAAAAGTTCCTTTTGCAGGGGCCATGCTAATCTTCTCTGTATCGTTCCGTTTTTAGTATATGTGCTGCCGAAGCACATCCCAACAACAACAACAACAACAACAACAACAGGATTGCACATGCTGGCTCTCACATGATGCCTTCTCAATTCAGGAGTTTTAACGCTTGGAAAATCATAAGAGAGGTGACAGAACTTGCTTTCATTTCCTGTACACATCATCTGTTTATTTTGGTAGTCAGAGACTCTTGCTTGTCCTTTGGTTTGAACAATATTCTGTATTCACAGAAGCAAGAGAAATAGTAGTTTTTCTCAAAGTAGCAAAAAATTTACAAGCTCATACCAGCAGATTAATGATCTGTACTGTTTATTCTGAAATATGTATTTTAAAAAAACATTATGAAAGATATCCAATATAATCTATTTGTTAACAATTTCAAATGGGATATAATACAGATCCAATTATGGGCTGATTAATTATATCCTTTACAGTTAATATGAGACAATAAAAAAGGTGGGAGGGGTAATAAAATAGTCAATATATTTATCAACCGAAGAGAAATAGACTAAAAAAAAGGCAGAAGAGGGGGAGAACATTTTATTTTGATTTTGTTTCACTGGATATAAATGGCGAATTAGAAATATTTTTCAAGGGTATTTATTTATAATGGCACAATAATGCCACAACTGGGTTCAGGCCGAAAGAACATTCAGCTGTTGATGTGCTCAGAAGTGAAAGGAAAGTCAGAAGCTGCACAACACATTTTATAGGAACATGCACAAACCCTCTGTTTCTTGTAATTTGTCCCCCAGTCTAATGAGTTCATGGGACTTATTTTCTCTGTCAGTGGAACAGCATCTGCTGGCCATTAACTGGTTCCTCTAAAAAGGGATGACTTTGGGAATCCACCAAAATATTATTAGACAAGAGTTGTATTTGCATAATGCACCCTGAGGTTGGAGACGGCATACAGGTACTCATGGCTGGGGTGAGGTGGAAGAAGCTGTCTTGTTGGGTGAAAGGTAAGAAGTTACCGGAGACCAAGCCTTTGAGCTTTAGAATGGCCTACTTTAGAATGGGGGGAGAGTCTGTCTCTAGGAATTTTCCATGAAGTCTGTCCATTTTTTTAAAAAGGCAGATATGTCGTCGATGTTGTATGACTGGGGGGCTATTTACGTAATGGATTGTTGGCAATCTAGTTTTATGGCCTCACTGTACTGCATTCTTTTAAAATATCCTAGGCCAGTTTGAATGCTGGACTAGTTGACTATACATCTTTTACAGTGACAAATAACGTAACTTTGGGGGGATTGTTGTTGCAGTATCCCCAGAGTTGCACTGTCTTCTCATCAGCTTCCAACTGCTTTCCAGTAATTCCCGGGAGAACCCCCCCAAGGATCTTGAGGGAGACTGAAAGACTTGGTTCCAAGAGCTGTAGAGATGAGGATAAAGACATTGCCAACTAAAAAAGAATTCTGTCCCCGAAATGAAATTTTCCTTCAGTCTCCAAATCCCTAGCATTGCAGTAAATTAAAACTGATTGAGCATTTATAAATTCAGTGGGCACCTAGTAACTGCTGGGGTTTAGTTCCAGGACCCTCACTCCACCCATGGATATCAAAATTAATGAATGGTCAAGGCCCATTAGATACAATGTCATAGTGCATTGGTGCCCCTTATGTAAAATAGCAAAATCAAGATTAGCTTTTGGGATTTTTTTTTAATTTTCAAGCCATGGATTTTTGAATCCATGGATAAAGAATCTACAGTTATGGAGGGCCAGCTGTATACTTCAGGAATCATAGGAAAAGGAGAAAGCAAAATTACAAAGTGAATGTGAACATAGCAAACATTAGAGTTCTAGGTGTGAATAATTTTCATTGTCTCACTCTCTGCAATGTTATACATGTAATGACTGAAGGAGAATTTGATGGGGAGTGGGAAAGGTTCTCATGGTGGCACCCCATAACTACACCCCTGTGTGTGCCCATAGACCACAGATCCTTCCAGCCCAATTTACATATCCCAAATAGAGTTTTAGAAGTGAAGGGATACCTATGTGTATGCCCCTGAAAGGTTTCTTGGGCATGTGGCTTAACATTGATGACATTCTTATGGGGGCATACCTCCATTAACTACATTCAAAGTCATTTAAAACTGAGGACTCCCTGCTCCAAATTTTTCAGAATATGTCCATATTCTTGATACTGCTGGCGATGTATATGCATTGTTGTACCTATCTGTGAGTGAAGTTAATCTTCAGTAGAAATCTTGCATGTGTATGTGTCTGGGGGGGGGGGGGGGATACGCTGTGCACTACTGCAGAAAATTACAGTAATGGGCCCTCAATAGGGTTGTCTTTGAAGGTGGTTCAGAAACCTGTAACTGCCTGCCTGTTAACAGGTGCAGATTAATATCCACACACACACACAAACACAAACCTGACATTCTCTTAGTGACATATACTAGTGTAAATTGCACAACACATGGACAGAAATTATTTCAACACTGCACAATGGGAGACTGTGCAGCTGATGGTAGCAGGAGCAGAGTTTCCATTGCAAAACTATGGCACATGTGGATGTGCAGAAGAGTACATTGTGCATTGCACAAGATGGCCCCTTTATTAACCTGTGGGCTCAAACAGACAGGACAAAATAAAGCTGCTTCAGATCACTTTGGAGGTATGCTGTTTAAATGATACACAGATCTTAAATGGCCAGAAGCTGTGCCAAAGCACCGCTCCAGGCCTAAGGACTGGAGCGTGGCTTTGGCATGGCTTCTGGCCTCTTAGGACATATGCATCATTTAAACAGCATACCTCCAAAGTGACCTGAAGCAGCTTTATTTTGGACTGTCAGTTTGGGCCCTGTGTTGCACAACGCTGTAGTACTCTATTCTGTATAGTGACTGAGTAGTGCTAGTGTATTGTATCTCTGCTAGTGGATGTTTATGCGGCCCTGTGACAGTTGTGGCTGTAATATGCTTTGAACCATCTACATATTATATATAAAAGGAAAACAGGAAGACACACATTTGATTCCTATATACAAATGTGTGGAGTCTGAGAAACGAAATAATGAATTTGAATGGATACCTAATATGAAAAAATTAAGTATAATCTGACAGATATCTCTGAGGCTTGATGGGATGATACTTGTGACTGGAATATTGTAACTAAAGGAGCACACCTTGCTCAGAGGAATAGATTCATCAGAAAGGGAGGAATAACATTGTATGTAAATAGTGTATTTACCTGTCCTGAAATCCGTTAATCTGTGTCTGGGAGCCTCGTTGAATGCATCTACGAAGGCAGAGGAGAGAGAAATACCACCAGAAACAACCATCTTGGCTGTACATTATACACCAGCAGGCAAATAGTACAACATGGATAATGCTTGCCTGAAACAGATTATAAGCATGTACACAAGTTAACCATATTAATAATGGGGATTTCCACCATGCAGTTTACAATCTGCTGGAAGCCTACCTCTGTTAGGAATGGATGCTCAACACATTCCCGCTTTGATGGGAACTTTTCACCTCTGAAAGAAAAGGAAGAAAAAGAGGAATGGCTATAAGGACTCAAGAGGGATGAATTACAAAAATCTGCAGGTGCTATGTGGGGTTCACTGAAAGATGTTGGGATCAAGAGCACAATGACTGTATGCCCTTTTTTAAAAATATATTTTATTTATTATATTTTTAATTTTTTTATATTTAAAAAAATGTATAAAACTCAACAGTTTCCTGGATCTGTCTCCAGTTGGTGTTACAGAAACAATTGTGAAATGGAAAAACACCATGTCCACATTCTGGACAACCAGATTTTCAGGCATATAGGAAATGTATGCTTGGTTATAGAGGAGAATTGTGCTTACTAGAGGGTTCATGAGGTGTGAAACAAAAATAAGGTGCATGCTAAAACAAGGTATATGCTCCTCATGTAACTTTGTGTAATGAAAAAGGTAGTTTCCTTTTAAATGCTGAGGCCACACTGCCAAAGCTAAGTGGCAGGAAAGCTGTCGTGGCCACAAAAATGGTTGGGGATTGTGTATTGCCTCAAACTACAGTCGGCCCTTGGTATCCACTGGGGTTTGGTTCCAGGACGCCACCATGGATAACAAAACCAGGGATGTTCAAGTCTCATTAAATACAATGGCATAACAAAATGCTGTCCCTTATTTTTTTTTAAATGGCAAAATCAAGGTTTGCTTTTTGGAATATATATATATTTAAAATATTTGGAAGCCATGGATGTTTGAATCCTTGGATTAAAAAATCTGTAGATTTGGAGGGCTGACTGTACTGGTTTGGCTCAGAACAGAAGAGGAAACAGGAAAGTGGAGAATGGTGTTGCATGTGAGGCTGTTGAGTAAGTAAAAGGATTATGGAGAGAAAAGAAGTCTGTGGGATAAATGAGGAGTTTTGCATTGATTAGGAACAGGAGCAGATGTTGGCAGAGAGACAAATTATAATCTAGAACAGGATAATATTATAGTGTTTGAAGAAAACAAATTCTTTTTTGGAATTATGTACTGAAACTAAATATCTGTGTGTTACAGCAGTGTGACTGAGGACCTTATCGCACACAGAAACGTAAACGTTCTAGGGACGGGAGGAGGACTCTCGTGTGCGCGTGCGACCTCCCAAAAACGGATTTTATCGCACACGCAAAAGTCCTCCAAGAGGCCCCGTTCCATCCCCCGTCGCGCACCCGTTCGCGTCCAGTCCTGACGGGCGTGATTTTTGCCTGACGGATTACCTTCCGTCGGCAAAAAATGGATTCAGGGCTGGACGCGAACAAGGTGCTCGATGGGTGGGGGGGGGCGGGGGACGGAAACGGGGCCTCTTGGAGGACTTTTGCATGTGCGATAAAACCGTTTTTGGGAGGGTCGCACGCGCACACGAGAGTCCTCCTCCCGTCCCTAGAACGTTTACGTTTCTGTGTGCGATAAGGTCCTGAAAGTGGTGGACTGGGGTTGGTCTGTAAGCCATAAACTGCCAGCCCATGGCAACTTCCCAGGACTGAAATATGGTATTGATCCCTGGCAAATTGAGAAAAAA
The DNA here is from genome assembly GCF_019175285.1 of Sceloporus undulatus. Classification (NCBI taxonomy): domain Eukaryota; kingdom Metazoa; phylum Chordata; class Lepidosauria; order Squamata; family Phrynosomatidae; genus Sceloporus; species Sceloporus undulatus. The sequence goes on along the minus strand of NC_056522.1, from coordinate 160,012,051 downwards.
ATAGCACTGATCTATAGGGCAGAGGAAAACCATGTACATTAATAATGTCAATTTGTATTCTAATAAAATCTAATCTGGATTCTATCAACCACACCTACTGCTTGTTCACTAGTATTAGTAGAATTACATAATGGAAAGCATTCATAATCTAATTTGCTTTTCCATGTGCTTATATGATGTCTGAAGTCTTATATGAGGAATGTTTTTGGTGGCACTGTGCTTCTGAAGAGGGAAGCTGGAAGGTGATTGACTGTAATGATAGAAAAGTCTGGTAGTTTTTCTAGAAAGGAAAAAGAATGAGGTGAAAAGTAGTAACCACTAGGTAAGGTCAAGGACTGTCATACCTGTTGCTACCACAATTATTTCCTCTAAGTTAGTGGTAGCTGCAACTTCTCTGCAATTATGTAATGATGCTGTTATGGAACTGCCCCCGTTCTGTGCCCAAATTGGGAACATGAATGCACACCACATCACACCCACCATTTTTTCCTATGGTGTTTCCTATAAATCAGCACTTGTTTGGTTCTTTTTTATATGACTCTTTAAACTTCTGTATATTTATTCTTTGTATAACTCTGCCTGAACCTCCTGGTTGTCCCAGGCATTAGTCCTCAATAGAATTACATCAGAACTGTGCTGTTGTGCTACTCCATGTGTATGTGTATGTATGAAAAAAAAAGGCTAGGGACTAGAGAACAAACTTGCAGTAGTTCTCTTGAGAGTCTGGGTGTCCTCCAGCCTAGCCACCAGAAGCAGTCTGGGGCTTCCCTCCGGAGATCCCCAGGAAATCCCCAAGGCTGGAGCAACTCACATAGCATCCACTAGGCCACTAGCACTGCAGTGAAATAGAATGGGACATTTGCACCTAAACCATAGTGGGATGGAGGTCAATAACAGCTTGTTTAAGTGGGGAAAGAATAAATTTCAAAACAACCCAAGAGCTGTAGAGCACTGGAACAGCCACCATGTTGTGGGATAAGAAACACCAAGGGAAGAAAAGACTAATGCGGTGCAATTGTGGTATAAGAGTGATTTAAATCAATCACAGATAGATAATTTGGTTATACTATTAGAAACACATCACAGATAATTTGATTTAAATTTAAACAGACATGATTTAAATCACTACTCAGAAAGACTCAATTTACTCATGTGAGTCCCCTTGTCTCCAAAAGGGCATAAGCATATTTTCCACAACAGAGTTACCAAACACTCATTATTGCTGGTATAGTCTTAGTATTTTCAACCAGATGAAGGTTTCATTTTTTAGAATAACAACTTTTCAAATTAGTTTTACAGTTATATATATAAAAAATACTGATTTGGTTTAAAAATTTAAACATTGCGTGAATATACATTCTCATGCTACTTAATTAAAAACTAATTCCAATTGCTCAATTGCTGAATGCCATCTTCCAAATAAGTTCAGGATCTTGGCTAGTTTCTTGACAGTTCAGATTAGAACCTGGAGTCCTTCTGATGGAGAGATGTAATTCTTCACTAGATTTCTTCCTAAAGATATAAACGAGAATTTCAGCAGTTTTTCCCACTACAAGAAAGTCTTCAAAAACCATGCAGTTTTCAAAGGCTATTTGCAATTCAAGGCTTATTGTGCATAAAAGTCGCATGCAGTTGTTGCAGAATACAGCATTTTTCTGCATGGAAAAGCAGTTTTTCAATGCAGAAATATTAACTGATGTACAGAAAATGCTGTTTTGTATGTGAATCAACCAGAGTCCATGATAGAAAGTCCCACGTGTAAGCAGCCCCCATCAAACGCTCAGTTATAGGATGAAGGGGCCTAGCTTGACTTCAGAGCATATGACAAGGATATAGGTGTCTTAGCTGATGGCAAGCTAAGCAAGAGACATCAGTTTAACTAAAAAAGTTAATATGGTGGGCCTGCTCTACACGCAGGCTCTGGATTCACAGATTCAACCATTTGTGGATTCAAACTACACAATACTGTACACAATATACAATAGAAGTAGTGAATTAATAAGATGCGAGGCTGGAGGTTGACATGGGGCACAAGAGATACTGAGGATCTGTGCGAATCTACACTCTCCGCCATTTCACAGATCTTCAGTCAATCCCACCCTCACGTCTCTTTCCTACCGTGCATCTTTCTTGCACCTTTTATCTCTCCTGCTGTATTTTTACAAATACAGTATTGTTTCTATCAGGGGCCTGATCATCCCTTGGATTTTGGTATGTACAAGGAGTCCTAGAAACAAGCCCCCAAAGATACAAAGGGTCCACTGTACAGTCATAGGCTGTAGAAGCATTGTGTCCGGATCAAGAGAAAAGTTCTGTTAAACACTGCAGAGGTCAGGCTGCATGCCCTTCAGTTTTAAAAAGTGCCACATTTTAAAGACGGCATTGACAAACTGAAACACATCCAGATGAAGGTGATGGGCTCTGCAAATTAAGCCTATGAGGAATGGTTATGTTTAGCCTGGAGAACTTGTTTATGGTTATTCCAAAGGTCAGGACAAGAACTAGTGGATGAAAAAGCCAGAGAAACAGATTTCAGTTAAAACTTCAGAGGTTTTTCAGTGGAAAATTCTGGTTCTTCTTTCATGAAGCACAGTTTGGCAGCAACAGCTCACAAATGATTGCTTGTAACTATTCCCCCTTTTTGCAATAATTAAGGAATTACGATTTCAGTTTAACAAAGCACAGCTTCATTCCTTCTAAAGTGTAATTTTTAGTTACTATTGTAGTTACAAGGCATGGCTTCATGCAAAGTGGAGAAGGGTAATGTTTAAAGCTGTATTTTCCCAGGTGTGCTGGGGGCATTTCAACAGCTTAACAGCCATCCTTCAGGAACCTCTAGCATGTATTTTAGATGGGAAAAAGTTCTGCAGTGGGTTGGGGGGAAGATCAACTCCCAAGATCTTTTCCAATTCTGTGGCTGCATCCGCACTGCATAAATAATCCACCGATTTTAACTGCCATGGTTCAAAACTATGGGATTTTGGAAACAAGTTTTGAGACATCTTCCCTTTTCTGTTAGTGAGTGCTGGTGACAAAACAAACTACAAGTCCCAGAATTCCACAGCAATTATGTAAAAATGTTTATATGTGTGTATGTCATGGTTGGAGCCATGTCCAGCCCTTTAGGAAGAATAGAATAAAAACCTGACAAATCAATCAGTTATACAAAACAGGTCGCCTTCCAAAAATGGGAGTTTAAAAAAACAACAATAATAATGATAGCATTTATTATATTAAGTCACGATTACAGTTACAATAGTACATGTGAAAAGGAGGAGGTCTAGTAGACCACAAGTTGAACATAAGTCAAGTGTTATGCAGCAGCTAAAAAATACAGTTAGCCCTCTGTATCCCGGATTGAAGCATCCACGGCTTGAAAATGTTCAAATATATATATATATATATGTTCCAAAAGGCAAACATTGATTTTGTAATTTGATGTGAGAATCTCCATTTTACTATTCACTGTATTTAATGGGCCTTGAACTCATCTATGAATTTTGGTATCCACAAGGGTCCTTCAACCAAACCCAGAGGATACCAAGGGCCCACAGTATGATCCAAGGCTGCATTATTAGGACTATAGTGTCTACTCTAGATCAATGGTGTCCAAACTCTGGCCCTCCAGGTGTTTTGGACTTCATCTCCCAGAAGCCTCAGCCACGTTGGGCAATAGCTTGGGATTCTGGGAGCTGGAGTCCAGAATTCCCTTAAAGGGCACAGTTGTGTGTGTCTAATACGAGACGACTAGTAAAGCTGGGAGTTATGAGGGTTAGGTCCTCCATCTCCTCAGATAACTGACATTTCTGTACTTTCCCCGCTCGTGCCTCCTCTCCAAGTTCACCACAACCACACCCTCGACCCACACACACAAACACACGCCTCAATGCACCCTCCCTCTGCCCCTGTGCCCCTCTTTCTGCCCACAGAGGCCTCTTCTTCCCTCACAAGCCCTGCCCTGACAGAGGTGCCTTCAAGGGTCCCTTGTTGTGAAGAGGAAGCACAGTGGCCACAGAGGCCCTCAACGCCAAGGAGGACCAGGCACCCCAAAATGGAGGACACTCCAGGGGGGAAATAATAAAATATGGAAGGCCTGGCCCAATATAAAGCTCAAACACTCCTGTAATATATAATAAACTCATGCTTCTGAGTCAGGCTCAAAATGGAGGACATTTTGGAACTCCCTCCTGGACAGAAAATAAAAGCACTCTTTAAGATATAAATCCATGCTTTTGATTCAGGCTCCAAATGGAGGGCATTTTAGAATTCCCTCCTGGGCAGAAAACTGAAATGGAGGGCAAGTTCTGAGGGGGGAAAAAGGAGGATGCCTGGTCACCCTCTTCCCTCCCAGTCTTTGGCAAGCATTGAAGGAAAATGTAGGGCATGGCAGAAGAAAAGCTCAAGACACTCCTATGAAATATAACTCCATGCATCTCAGGTCCTGCTCCAAATGGAGGACATTTTGGGATTCCCTCCTCCTGGGCAGAAAAGAAAAGCTCAAAACACTCCTATATAAGATATAAACCCCTGCTTCTGAGTCCTGCTCCAAATGGAGGACATTTTGGAACTTCTTCCTGGACAGAAATCAAAAGCTCAGAACATTCCTATAAAATATAAATCCCTGCTTCTGAGCCAGGCTCCAAATGGAGGACATTTGGGAATCCCCTCCTGGGCAGAAGGCTGAAATGGAGGACAGGTCCTGAGCAAAAAAGGGAGGACGTCTGGTGCCCTGTTCCCTGTCCCTTGGCATGTAGGACAGTCAAGAAAAATGGAGGACACAGAATAAAAGCTCAAAGCACCCAAATGAGATATAAATCCATGTTTCTCATTCTGGTTTTATATCATAGAATCATAGAGTTGGAAGAGACCGCAAGGGCCATCCAGTCCAACCCCATTCTGCCATGCAGGAAATCCAGATCAAAGCATCCCCGGCAGATGGCCATCCAGCCTCTGCTTGAAGACCTCCAATATAATGGAGGACATTTGGGAATTCCCTCCTGGAGAGAAAACAAAAGCCCCAAACACTCCCTATAATAACAGATAAATCCCTGTTTGTCAGCCAGGCTCCCAAACGGAGGACGTTTCGGGGCTTCCTTCCTGGACAGCCAGAAGGCTGAGACCAGGGAGGGAATCCCAAAACGCCCTCCTCCATTTTGGGACAGGCCCTGAGCCGGGGCTGGGAAGGGGGCAGTGCAGAACCCAAACCCCCCTCCGTCCTCAAAAAGGAGGACGTGTGTCCGGGAAGGAGGCAAGGAAAGACTCTTCTGCCTAGGAGGGGTGTCCTTCTTTCCCGCCTCGCTCCGCCTGAGAGGGCGGTCCCTTGGGTCCCTTCCTCGGGAGGGAGCCAAAGAGGGCGGCCCTGGAGGAGGAGGAGGAGAGGAGGAGAGGAGGGAGGCAGCCGGGGCAAGCAAGCGACAGAGACCGAAGAGGAGGCGGTTGTTGTGTCAGAGAGACAGCGAGAGACCTAGAGCTGAGCCTCCTGCTGCTGCTTCTCCTTCTCCTCCTCTTCTTGAACCATGGCCGAGGCTCCGGTGGAGACGGACCCGGACTTCCAGCCTCTGCCTCGCCCTCGCTCCTGCACTTGGCCGCTGCCCCGTCCGGAGCTGGGCCCCTCCAGCCCCGCTTCGGCATCGGCGGCATCGGGGCCGCAGAGCTCTCCCTCCCGCTGCAGCAGGGCCCTGGGCGCCTGCTCATCCCCTTCCCCCGGCGGCGGCGGCGGAGGGGACCTCCTCAGCCTCTTGGAGGGCGGCGGCGAGGGCTTCGAAGCGGCGGCGGGAGGCTGCCTCTGCGGGGACTTCCCTTGCCTCCAGCACCAGCACCAGCCTCCGCCGACAGCAGCAGCAGCAGCAGCAGCGCCCCCGCAGGCGTCCTCCCCGCCGCAGGGCGCCTTGGCCTCCCCTTCGTCGTCTTCGGCGCCGTGCCGCAAGAGCAGCTCTTCCCGTCGCAACGCCTGGGGGAACCTCTCCTATGCGGACCTGATCACCAAGGCCATCGAGAGCGCCCCGGAGAAGCGCCTCACCCTCTCCCAGATCTACGAGTGGATGGTCAAGAACGTCCCCTACTTCAAGGACAAGGGCGACAGCAACAGCTCCGCCGGATGGAAGGTCTATACCTCTACTAGCTAAAGGCACAGCTCGGAGGACGCCTCTCTAGGAAGCTCTGGGTCCTCCAGCCCGACTCTCTGGTCAACATCTGTCAGGCATTGACCATAGAGTTGCGTCAGAGGAGCTACAAATGCCTAGTGGATGTGTCCTCTCTAGGAATCTAGGTGCTTCAGTGTAACTATTGGTTAAAGTTGACCATAGAGTTGTGCTGGAGGAGCTGCGAATGCCTAGTGCAGTAGCCTCTCTAGGAATCTCTAGGTCCTCCAGTGCGACTCTCTGGTCAACATCTGTCAGGCATTGACCATAGAGTTGTGTCAGAGGAGCTACAACTGCCTAGTGGATGTGTCCTCTCTAGGAATCTAGGTTCTTCAGTGTGAATATTGGTTAAAGTTGACCATAGAGTTCTGCTGGAGGAGCTGCGAATGCCTAGTACAGTAGCCTCTCTAGGAATCTCCAGGTCCTCCAGGGCAACTCTGTGGTGAACATCAGTCAGACTGACCATAGAGTTGCGTTGAAGGAACAACAACGATGTGCCCATTCTAGGAATCTAGGTTCTTCAGTGTGGCTGTTGGTTAAAGTTGACCATAGAGTTGTGCTGGAGGAGCTATGAATGCCTAGTGCAGTATCATGTCTAGGAATCTCTAGGTCCTCCAGGGCAACTCTATGGTCAACATTAGTCAGACATTGACCATAGAGTTGCGCTGGAGGAGCTACAAATGCCCAGTGGAGTGTCCCCTTTAGGAATCTCTAGGTCTTTGTGTGTGACTCTGTGGTCAACCTTGACCAGACATTGACCATAGAGTTGCCCTGGAGGAGCTACAAAGGCCTAGTGGAGTGTCCTCTCTAGGAATCTCTAGGTCTTTCGGTGCAACTTTTGGTTACAGTTGACCATAAAGTTATATTGCTAGAGAGAACGTAGTAATAAAATCTGTGAATAATCAAATCCACAAAAGCCAAAGTCGCAAATGTGGAGTGATGAGTGTACAGTATTCTCTCTTGCATCCCTTGGGGTTAGCTGCTTTTCCCGTTGGGGGATGCTCTGGGTAGGCCATGTCCGCACTGCGAGGAATAACCCTCTTTTGATGCCGTATCATAACCGCTTCTTTTAATGGGAATTGTGGGGGGAAGTTTTTTGGGGGGAGATCTTTTCCTCCCTCCTTTCTGTGCTCTCTTCTCTGTCCTTGCAAAAAGCTTTGCTTTGGCGGGAGGAAGAGGCAACCCTGGCCTGGCTCTGATTTGCCTTGCCTGTCTTGATGGTGGGGAAGAGAACGTAGGCAAAGCAAGAATAGTAATAGTAGTAGTAGTAATAGTACTGTAGTTCGTTGTTGTGTGTCTTCAGGGTTTTTCTTGGCAAGGTTTATTCAGAGGCGGTTTGCCATTGCCATCCACCGAGGCTGAGAGCGTGTGACTGCCCAAGGCTTGCCACTACTAGGTTTCCACGGCTCAGTCAGGATTCAAACCCCGCTCTCCCAGTGACCTAGTCCAATGCTCAGACCAATACACCACTTCGCTACAGTAGTAGTAGTAGATTTAAAAAAAAACACACCAATTATGAACATATTGTAATATGTATTGTACCCATTATGCTCTTTTAACTGATTATGCATTTGCACTCGGTGTTGCATGCTTTAAAATTGTGTGCCTGTCTGTTGCATTTTAATGTGTTGTTCCCCACCTTGATCCTAGTAGGGAGAGGCGGATAAGAAATTGTAATTATAAGGGTAATAATTGTGGTGGTGTCAGCCCAGTGTGAAGGGCAGCTTCTCCAGTTTGGCATCTGGCTTTCAACAGGAGCTCGCCTTCCTGTTGTTGTTGTTATTATTATTATTATTATTATTAGAGAAATGAGATTGAGTGAGATTGCAGTGCGATTTCCTCATGGGTGCCCCTGCCCCTTTCGCCTCCGATAAACCTGCTTGGGCTTGTCATACTCTGTCAGATTCAGAGGAAGGCAATGGCAAACCTTCTTGGAAGAAACTTGCCAAGAAAACCCCATGATTAGCGTCACATAAGTCAGAAACAACTTGAAGGCACACAACAACAACAACAACAAGTCGGCTTGTGGTCCACCTGAGTTGTCTTTCTCTCCTTTTTGCACTGCTTCTGGTGTGTCCTGGCACTGGGAAATAAATGCCTGAAGAGGAGGAAAGGGATGTGCATTTGCCTTGCCGTTTTTTCCCCTTTCTACACAGTCACTTTTCAACGCAGGATGTTCACAACGATGTAGGGATGGGGCCGGAGGCCGTTAGGCACTTTGAGTTCAGAGCAGGGGACAGGTCCCTAGATGGGGCTTTTGTTGCATCTGTATGTGTGTGTGTGCGTGTGTGTGCGTGTGTGCACCTTCCTGCCTTTGTCAAAAGTTGCTAGAGCTGGAAGTGTAACTCGGTAGACAGCTGGCTTGCGAGTACAGCTGTGTCATTTCCTCTGGCAGATTTGAGAGGCCCCTTGAAAGTTGGAGGCAAATCTGGCCTACCTAGTATAGAGATGGTGCGCTAGCAGCTCAAGGCTAGGCAGGGGGGAGCATGTTGCGTTCAGCAAAGGTGCCCTGGATGGTAAATGAAATATGTTGTAGGGCCAGATTGTACCACAAGAATGTCTTTGAGGTTGGTGCCTGGCTCTGTTGCTTTCACACACCTTTGGTGTTTCCTCCCCAGAATCTGACAGAAGGTGAGCCCTTGCTGGGTAAAGCAGTTTCTACATGAGCAAGCTTTGAGAGATCATACAGCTTTTTAAAACACCCTCCAAATGTTTCTATCATGTAAATGTCTCTTGGAAAGGAAATAATTGCTGTGCATCTTTTTTTACCTTTACAAGGTACCTATGTTCAGATTTCCCCTGGTATATAGTAAAGCAACATGCTAAGATGATTGACCTTTAGGTCACTGTATACAGGTACAGTCAGCCCTCCATATCCAGAGATTTATTATCCAGGGATTCAAGCACCCACAGCTTGAAAATAATTAAAAATATATAAATTCCAGAAAGCAAATCTTGATTTTGCCGTTTTATAGAAGGGGCACCATTTTACTATGCCATTGTATTTAATAGGACATGAGCATCCATAGATTTTTGTATCTAAGAGGGGTCCTGGAACCCAGCGGATACCAGGGGCCCACTGTAGTTATTCATTTTCCGTTGTATATATGGGTAAAAGGAAGTCATGCAGCATGATTAATATATGATGCAAAGTAATTGTAAATGAGCAATAGATTTCCAGTGATATGGAGTGTAAATAAATCAGAACCAGAGACTCCAACTGGATAAGTAGCTGGCAACCCAGGGTCAAAGTCAGCCTCTTTGTGCCGTATGACTTTCATTTGCCAATTCCGGAAGGAAAAAAAGAATGTGGTAGAGCTGCACTTATGACAATAGGATTTGCCAGGAGATTGTTTTAGAGGAGGAAATGGAGGCAATCTCCCACTCCTGTCTGGGAAGGAAAGTGTTACTAACACACTGTCTAGTTCATTGAATTATTTGTGTTCATTTTCAGAAAATTATGCTTCAGATCTAGTTTAATGAAAATGTGTGATCGATACTATTCCTTGAGGTGGTTGCTTGGACTGTGCATCCAGCAACTAGGCCATGACAAAGATTTGGGCTTTTGGCACAGGGAAATGAGAAAACCCCATTCAGCCAAGTCGTAGGCACTTTGAGAAATCCATGTCTATCAAGGAGAGGGAATCTGTGCCCCTTCAGACTTTAAACCACAGTGTCTGTGATCCCTGGCCATTGACTAGGTTGGCTGTGGCTGATGGGAGTCTCCTGTCTGGAGGACTCCAGGTGGTCCCCTCCAACTGTGAATATTTACATAAGTAGGTGTTAACTGTTCAGTATGCCGACAAACAACTACATATGCTAGTTTTCCTTTTTATGTGCTTACCCCTGAATGGATTTATGAATCTCTTGCTTATTTGTTCAAGCACAGTTTGACCATGCAAGTAAAACTGAGCATAAATTTACAGTACTGTCACTAAACAGTAAAATATTAATGCTTTTGACAGGTGCTAATGAGTTCCGAGTAGGAAAAGTAACTTTTTACCGAGGTGGGTGAAAACAGGTTTTTAACCCAAGTCAATTTACCCTGGAAGATAGTGTGTCACATGAGAAAGGTATGCAAGGTCTTTGTGGCTGAGGGCTATATAGGCAATGGTTCATGTGCTAGCAGGCTCTATCTAATTAGGCACAAGTCATTCTTACGTACTTGACTCCTGCCAAACTCAAGCTGGACTCAGACCCATTCTACAAAACGTGCACTTAGTGGTTTTCATCCTTCATGTGTAACCTGTCTTTGACAATTATCACAGTACAGTATACTGATTTTGAAATAAAGATAGATAATAATCAACAGTCGTGAACTGTGGCTTCCCTGCTCAAAATATAGCTGCAGCTCTGAGGGCTTTATAATAAATTTATTTAATGTAATTTGGAAGTCTTAAGAGGTCATGAGAAATCAGAAGGCTATAAGGCAGAGGCAGGAATAGATTCAAGTCTCTGTATTGTCCACTTTTGCTACAAGTGTATTGGTGTTTTCGGCTATTTGTAAAATAGGGGATTTGAATTGAAGTACTGTTATAGGTACCCACTAACATTATTTCATATCATGAAGTAGTCAGTTCTGCATGTGCTTCAGGTAAGAATTTTTGCTCCATATGATCATCCGACACATGCAGGTTTGTAAAAGTAATGGCATGTGTGTTAGGATGTTCATAAGGAGCAAAGATTCTTACCTGAAGCACATGCAGAACTGACTACTTCATTATATGAAATAATACTAATAATTGGAGTTATTATTGGATACCCAAAGGTATCCAACTCCATCTTGGGACTCTGAGGGGGAGAGAAAGGAACTGCGCCCTCCCCAAAGGTATCCAACTCCATCTTGGTCTCTCAGGGGGAGAGAAAGGTAGGCCAATCCCATCAGGCCTCCCTTAAAGGAACGGCGCCCTCCCCAAAGGCATCCAACTCCATCCTGGCCTCTGAGGGGGAGAGAGGGTGGGCAAACGCCATCAGTCCTGTCCTTAAGATACAGATCCCTCCATCTGTCCATCTGCCATGGTCCAGGCCTCAGAGGGAGAGAAGAATGCTGGACCTAATCCCCTTCCCCTCAACCATTCCCTTCTCCTTTTGTGTCGTGTCTTCTTAGATTGTAAGCATGGAGGCAGGGAACCGTCTAATTAAATGATTTTATGTACAGTGCTGTGTAAATTTACAGCGCTATATAAATAAAGTTTAATAATAATAATAATAATAATTATTTCATTTAAAGCCTGCCTTTTTCTCAAATGGGACCCAAATAATAAAGGTTAACATTTTAAGTTTGCATTTTCTGTTAAAATACCTATTAAGCAGCTTTCCCAAACTTATTTTCGTGGTACAGTTCTTTATATTTGGGAGTCTAAAACTATACCATTGCGTAGGGAGTTGGTTTGTATGTGTGGTGAAACCTTATGTACTGACAGATGTACTGTGGCATCAGCTTTTCTGGGCCAGAGCCCATTTGACAGATGTGTCTGTTAAACTGAAATCTGGTCTGGTAAATCTTAGGCCACAATATATTTCTTTGCCATTAAGATGTCACAAGGCTTAGTCTGTTGCAGGAAAAACAACAAACAGGACTTTTCCTCTGCATTTCGTCCCAATGAGAACTGCTTGTCCTGCCTTTACTCATGAAGTGTGGTGTTCATCAATGGAATCTTATAATGTTATGGAAAGTACAGTGTTTGGTGTGTTTAGGAGAAATGAACAAACTGTGACATCTGCGTGTGGGTTGCAGGCAGTCGGTTGTCACTCTGCTGACGGGAAGGCTCTTCAGTCTGGTGGAGGTTTCCATTTCATAAAAACGAGAGGGAAGTGATTTTCAGCGATTCCTCTTCGATCCCACCCCTCCCCTCCACATTTGATACTGGATAATTTGGGGACCATTTGGGCCAGTGTGGGAGAAGGTTTCAAAAAGAAGGGAAATCACTGCAAAGTCTCATTTGTTTTGCTGATGGAGGTTTGGATGAATCCGAAAGCCGTCTGTCAGCAGAGGGACACCAACTGGGTACAACCCTGTATCTTTAAAATTCAGTACTACCTTGTTACTTCACACTGGAACAGAGCTTTAATGTATTGGGTGAAATCCTCAGGGAATTTGTTCGTGTGAATTCGGGAAAGAAACAGATGAAAATGGTTTATCCTTGGGACTTCTGCCATCCAGCCTGTGTGCATCAGTTTTTCCAAGATCTCTAGTTTTAATTCATCTGACTTGTTCTGGGTATGCCCTGGTAGCATTTTGCTCCATTCTTTGAACTCTCTCTGTCTCGGACAAGCTTGTTTGCAGTACTTGTAGTAGGAAAACATGAAGAAGCCTCTGAGAACAGGAATTGGGTCTGACTGTGTGTTTTGGCTACATAGCAATGACGTATCATACAGGAAATACAAGTACTAGTGCTGATTTTAGAGTAACCTGGCTTATATTTTAGAAATCATGGAAAACTACTGGATAAGTCTAAAAATGTATACTCATGTATAAGTCTAAAAATTTTAGTCAAAAAATTGTCCCAAAAAACCTAGGTCGACTTATCCATTAGTCAATGTAAGTACTATATTTTAACTCATATGTAAGAAGGAACCATTCCCTGGTGAAAGGTGAGTGTACAATCTGTCCTGGAATGAGCGCCCTTTACTCTCTCATTCATCCAGCCTTTAGGGTGCACACAAACAGTTATGATCCGTGCTGGAATTATTAAGTTGTTTGCCATTGTGGTCCTTTGCTTCATCCTTTAGATCCTTTGTTACATGCCCCTAAGTTTTACCTTCGATTTATCCACGAGTCTAATCCATAATTTTGGCCCTAAAACCTGCCCTCAACATATACATGAGGTCGACTTATAGTCGAGTATATACAGTAGTATTTCTCGTAGTAGCATTTAGATGACCTCTGGTTGATAAAATTCTAATAATTTAATTCTGTGTGTTCCTTGGATTGAGAGAATAAGGCAAGGCCATAACAGGATTAGATGAGTGTGAGTTATGTATTACAGATTAATTGACTCATATATCTATTCTTTATTTATCATTTACATCCCACTGTTCTCCAAAATGGCACACATTATTTAGAAAAAGGTACATGAATGGAAAAAAGTTAATAGTAAAGAAACTGACAAACTGCTGTATAGATCAATACAATATAAAACCTTTTATTGTTTATTTTCCTTTCTGCTTATGGAAGGGAGGTTTTGGAGTAGCACCTGTTAAGACTGAGAGGTAATCCACACTACAAAAATAAAGCAGTTTGAAGCCACTGTCATGGCTCTATCCTGTGCACTCTTGGGATTTGGAGTTTGGTGAGGTGTTCAGTCTGGTCTGTTAGAGAGCTCTGGTGCTCCACCAAACTATAAATCCTGGGATTCTCTAGGATGGAGTCATGGCAGTTAAAGTGGTGTCAGATTGTTTTGTTTCTGTAGTGTGGATATACCCTGAGAGAAAGACATTGGTAGCATAAGCTTTTATAGACTTTGACTGCATCTGCAGTGCAGAATTCATGCAGTTTGCTGTAACTGCCATGGGTCAATGCTAGGGAATCCTGGGATTTGTAGTTTTGTGAGAAATTTAGCTTTCTCTGTCAGAGACCTCTGGTGCCACAACAAACTATAAATCTTAGGATTCCATAGGATGGAGCCAGGACAAAGCGGCATCAAACTGAATTATTTCTGCAGTGTGGCAGCAGCCCAAATCTACTTCTGCATCAGATGAAGTAGATTTACTCTATGAAAGCTTATCTTACTACCAGCTTCTTTCTCTCAGTTAGTCTCAGTGGTGCTACAAGATCACTTTTCACTCAAAGCTTTAGAGACACCCTGAAGCATTGAGAATTATTTATGAGCTCCAAAACATCTTTAAAACTCGCAGAATTGAGGAATGACTCCCCTCCCCTAGTGTCAGAGGCATAAGAAAGTACTCTGGTGACAGTCCCTTATCTGCAGAATGAATATCCTGGTTATTTTTGACACAATGGCCCTCTCCCACTACAGTGGGGGAAAAAATGATAGCTGCTCATAAGAAACAGTGCAGAACCCCAGGACCTTGCCATGATTTGGCAGCATTGTCTCTCCCTCATCCTAGTCTTTAAATTTTGATAATGTGTAGTAAAATACAATTTTTTTTTCTTGAATTGCCTAGCAAATACTTTAAATGCTTGGAAAGGAGAAATACTACACAATAATGAACTGATATTGAGCAAGGCTGAGAGCTAGTATGCTCATGTCATGTGTATGTGTGTGGGTTGTGTGCCTTCAAGTCGTTTACAACTTAATGGCGACCCAAAGGCAAACCTATCATGAGGTTTTCTTGGCAAGATTTGTTCAGAGGAGGTTTGCCATTGCCTTGCCCTGGAGCTGAGAGCATGTGACTTTACCAAGATCATGCCTCACCATATGAGTGAGAAGAGAGGGTGATAAGGAGATCTGAGCCCTAACTGTGGCCCAGTATTATAATCATCAGCTGGCATCCTGTTAGTGGCATACACACATGTAAGTTAACTCTACACCTATATATGTTTAATTTTGGCTGTTGTGGGGGTTGGTATTCCCTTCTTCCCTCCACAACTACCAAAGGGCTGCTGGATCTTCACAACCACAGCCACTCATGCTTGGAGGAGAGTTGGAAGGGAGATTGCAGAAGCTTCTGTAGCCAAAAATGAAATTGAGACCTCAGTGAATAATTAATTGCTTCACATCTGACTACAATGACATAGCCATATGGTTCTGTACCCTCCTTCTCCAGGTGTGAATGGCCATGTGGGGATTCAGGGGCAATATGGCAGGTCCCGGGGGTGGTAAATGGATGGGTGTAGTAAGCTTCCACAGGTGGAACTACCGTATTACACTGGGCCATGCAGCTTGCAGCCGCCTTGTGTTATGGCCCTCCCTTTTTCAAATGGGAACTGAGATTGATAGTAGCTTAAAATAACTCTCTAATGATAGAAGTTGTAAGGTTTTTTAAAATACTGTTCTTGACCTGCATTGCTGAAAATTACCCACTGCAGTACCAGACACATGTTGTCTAGATGCAGCTTCACAGTGCAAGCATATAATGCATTATCTGTATATGCAATGTGTGTCAAGTGAACTCATTTTGGCAAGTTTACTCAAGGAATCCCATACAGAACACACTGTAGACTTCAGCAAAGGTGCATGTGGTTAAATCAACATACCCATTGCCTCATATGCCCCTCCTCAAGCTCAGAGCCAGAGCTGAATTAATGCAGATGCATTGATTGTGCTCCATTAATTTACATGGAGATGTGATTTGCTTTCAGCACTTTGAGAGAGATTAATGAAGATACCCAAACCTCATCTGAAGGCAGGGGTTGAATATTATTCCTGTCTTTATAGCTAAAGAACTCTGGGGAGGGTCAGTAATGACGACTAGTAATCCCTAATGACCAAAAGCAAACAAAACCAGGGTCCCTTGGTTAGTCCAATTACATTGGGGGATGCTGCTGCAGTATTGGGGCTGACACAATATTGCTAAGGGTAGAAATCTGGGTATTGCTGCAAGAGTTTTAGGCTCTGAAGGAGACATCATCTGGGGCCAGTCCAGAGCATTATGCCCTATACATCGTGACGACTGCCAGCTCTTGCTTCAGGATGCATGTGGCGTTTGTTACTGCTACAGACAAGTCCAAGAGCAGAAGCTTACTCAATACTATATTGAGTCTATTAATAGTGGATTGTTCTATTCCAATTAGCTTATTTGGAGGGGGGGAAGCAAGGATATGATACTGTATAATGATTCAGAGCCTACAGATTTGTGGTCTCAAGCATCGAGATCCTGGGAAGTAGACAACAAAAATATTGGTATACGTAGATTGTTAAACCGTCTATTATCCCCTCTGTTGTAAACCGCTTGGATTCCCAGTGATTGGGCGGTATATAAATAAAACCTATTATTATTATTATTATTATTAATAATAATAATTTATTATTAATTATTATTAATAATAATCTATGATTCAGAGCCTACAGATTTGTGGTCTCAAGCATCGAGATCCTGGGAAGTAGACAACAAAAATATTGGTATACGTAGATTGTTAAACCGTCTATTATCCCCTCTGTTGTAAACCGCTTGGATTCCCAGTGATTGGGCGGTATATAAATAAAACCTATTATTATTATTATTATTATTATTATTATTATTATTATTATTATTATTATTATTTCCATATTTGTAAATAAAGCAAGTGGAATTTGTAATCCCTTAAACAGCTGGAATATCTGAGGGTTTGTCAAAAATATGTCAGTCTTGTAAATCAGCCCTCAGAAGTTGTTATCTGTAAACCAGGAGTAGGAATCATGTGGCCCTGCAGGTGTTGTTGGACTGCAGCTCCTAGCAGCCCTTCTCTGTTATGAGAAATACTGGGAGTTGCAGTACCACAACATCTGGAAGGCTGTGTGATTCCCAACCCTGCTGTAGAGTAACTCTGCTTGGTAAATAAGTTCAGAAAGGCTGTTATCCTGCAACAGTTCTTACCCGCTTGTTGTTGTCTGCCAGAGAAGAGATGTAGAACTTTGCCCCTGCTGTCATACCTTGCTCTGTTTCTGTGTTGGCTACAGAGAAGGGGGGTTTCCTTTCCGCCAGCACCTATGTTTTCTGTACTATTCAGAGGAGGGATGGGCATTGTGCTGCTCCTCTGTCAGACCATTCACTCATCTGCATGGAATTCCTGATCGCTTCTGGCCAACAAGGCTAGTGGTTAAATACAAGGTTGGAATAAGTAGTGCTTTATTAAATGTCTACCTTCTTTCCAGATATGAAAAGTCAGCAAAAGAGGACCAGAAATCACCTTGCACAGTTTAAATACGCATTGACCGGCATATTTCCTCTTCTCATTGTGCCCCCTCCCCAAATAATGTGGGGATTAAAAAAACAACAACATTAAAAAAATAATGAACAAATGGAACATTACAAATTAGAGAAACGTATGAAATATCTTTTTAAAAAGCAGGGACCCCCCCCCTATGTTTTGTATCAAAGAAAGTGTGATATAGAATTGTAAGCCGATTTAGGAAACTGCTCTTTATCAGGAAATCATGCCAGCAAAAGGTAATTAGTGGGATGACTTGAATGTGATTTTGACACTTGTCTGCTGCCGCCCAGCTTGAAGAGCTGCAGTTCTAATAGTAGCTTTCATTTAATGCGCATAATGGACAGAACTGGAAGTCAACAAAAGGAGCAAGGAGGCCCTCAATGGGGACCTCTTAGTTAAAGCAAGTTCAGGTGATCTGACATGGAAAGTCTTTCTAGATTTTTCTACTAGTGTGTGTGCGTGTCCTTTCTGTGCACACAAACTGCTTACCAGTTAAAATTGTTTATCTGTTGAAACTGTATTGAAAGATACCTTCTGCTCTGTGGTCCTCTATGTTCCTGAGTTCCTAGCCATTTACTGCTGTATGTTCACAAGTGATATTACACAACTTGTGTAATGGCCTCCGCCTTTGGCATGTGACATACATAATCAGGGAATGGGGCTGGAAGAAAAAGGGGATTTGGTAGGTTTGACCTGGAAGATGGTGAGAGGGGAGTACGGTTGGTCTTTGGAAATCAGAAGCAATGTTGATGGACTGGGCTGCATGGGGGGGGGGGGCTCAAGGTGCTTCCAATTCACTTTGTAAATAGATAGATAATACAAAATGTCATAGGTGTGACTCATTCAAGGGAAACTAAAAGTAACCCTATTGCCAGCATTCTGCTTGTTCAGAAGAAAGGGGATTCTTAACAATAGCCAGTGGAATTGCGGATAGAAATAACAAAATAGTTATTCTGTATTAAATCTTTTCTATCAAGATGTCATTCTTCACAAAGTACCCACATGATACAATGGTTTGCCAATTCCATTTTTGTGTTTTTGGAGTAACTATCTTGTATACTATGATCTGGATATCAGGAAAGTAGTTTGTTAGAACTCGTGTGGCTTTAAATAGGATGTTTCAGCTGCTCTTTCGTTTTGTGTTTTGTGTTTCTTCCTGTTAGTCTGGGTTGGGGGGGGGGATTACTAATGAATGGCCTCTGATTTGACCGTTGAATGGCCTTTCTAAACTGTACAGGTGTCAAATTTTCCCTTTATTAGAAGGGGAAATAGATTTCCTCTCATTTTTTCAAAAGGATGAAATAATTTTGTGCTGTTCAACAATTAAAAATAAATAAAAATAAAGGGAAATCTGTAAACGATAGGGACATGAAGGCTGAGAACATAAGACCCAGTTTCCCCCAGACTTTCACTGGGGCAGTTCTAGTTTTGTAGAGTCTACCCCAAGGTAAAATCAGGAACTCTTTGGCACTTAAACTATCCCAGACTAACTGAAAGATGCAAAACAGGTTAACCTGCAAATGAGAAGCTACTAGTGAGCCTCAGAAAGGACTTTTGCTGAATGGAACTTTATTGTAAGTAGATATTACAAAAGGATTGACCACAGAGAAGAGCACTGGTTAACAACAAAGCACAGGGATTCTTAAGCTGTGGTCTGTGAACACTTAGGGTCCATGGATAAGCTTCAAGGGGTCTGTGAAAAAAAATGATTTCCCCCTATCTGCATTTCTTTTTATTTCTCTGAAAATTGTGTCTATGTACATTTCTCTGGGGAAGAATCCCATAGCTTTCATCAGTTTCTCAAAAAGACCCGTGACAGTAATAATATAGCAGTGTGTTAAGTACTGTGCAGAACCTCCATTTTAATTATGCTTCTAGTTAATTGTGGAAAAGCTGTGCTAAGGGATGCTAATGCAAAGGCACCCATGTCATTCACAATACTTCCTCACTGCAGTTAATTTGTGCTGCAGTGTAGCTAAAGCATGCAGAACATCACACCACCATTTTCATGTTGCTGCTTCACAATAAACAGATGAAATACACAATGTAATAAACAGATATACCTGTATTTTGACATTGTGATTACTTATTTGATTTCTATCTGGATTTCCCCCCAAAGTTTGGACCTATAGTGCCTTACAATGTAATTTAAAACAAAATAGCTAAAACAGTATGTGGTGCAAGAATCGAAAAAGCATTAACAATCAATCCAGTTAAAAGAGACATTACTTTTAAAATATTAAAAATACATAAAGCACATATTAATAAACAGTGTGCCCATTGCACTTCTTTCTATCCCAGCCAGTTAAGGTCTGAAGTACTGTTGAGTAGGAAGGTCTTTGCCTGTCAAGAGAACAGAGAGGAGGTCAACCAGACCTCTTTCATGGAGGAGTTTCATAGCCTAGGAGCTATGGAAGATGAGCTCAGGAGAGTGGTGAGATGGAGAGAAAGCTCTTATGGGAAAAATACATGCTTTCAGGCAGTCTGGACCTAAGCTATATGCTGTGATCCCTGGGCTCTAGACAGCTGAGCACATGGGAGTCCTGAAAGCAGGAGGCCCAGTAGGGTTGAATTGGAGCCTTGGTGCAAGATGACTGAGAAAGAAATGGAAAGCAGCGTCACATACGGTAAATATAACCACAGGTGGTAACTCTCAAGTCGGGATTCTAGCTGAGGAGTCCATCAGGAAAATGCTGGTATTGACATTCAGCAAGATAGACAAGAAAGATGGAAGTCAGATAGGAAAGAGGTCAGTAAAAGAAAGCATAAATGGCTCCATGGACAGGTCTTCTAGGCAGAAGGCTAGAGAGAGACTGAGATAAACCACTTTGACTGTCATGACTCCATCCTACGGAATTCTGGGATGTGTAGTGTGTTGTAACACCAGAGCTCTCTGACGGAGAAGTCTAAATATCTCACAAAACTACAAATCCCAGAATTCCATAGCATGGAGCCATGGCAGTTAAAGCAGTGCCAAAGTTTGTTAATTCTGCAGTATAGTTTCAGCCACAGATGAAGAGGGAATCTGTCACTCTTTGAGCTTCCAGCTCCAATGTGGAAATGTCAGCGAGGACCAATAGATTGCATGTGGAATTGAATGTGGACTGCATGTGCAGACCAGAATGGCCCCCTCTTTGTTGTCCTTCCACTGGCAGCCTAAGACCTTCCTTTTCAGACAGGCATTTAAAACAGAAAGTCTTTTTAAATTAAAATTTCTTTTTTTAAAAACATCCTGGGAGTATTTCAAAGTGATTTTTATTGTATTCTTTTTTTACACAAATGATCTCTTTTACTATTATAATAGTTTGATTCCATTTTAATTGTCACTTTTGTAAGTTTTTAATTTTACTGTGTTTTTAGACTGTAAGCTGCTTTGAGTTCTAATTTTGGAGAAAAAGCAGAGTACAAATAAAGATGATGATGATGAATGATGATGATGATGATGATGTGGAATGAGGCCTGGGAAGACATAACTTGCATCTTTGCCCTCTGCTCTGATAAGATGACTTATCAGAGGGTGCATCAGTTTGCAAACTAGGGGGTTCACAGTTTAAGTGGAAGCAGGTACTGCCATTGAGAGACAACTGGATATATATGTATTTGTCTGTGTCTGTGTGTGTGTGTGTATATAAAAGTCAATGTAGCAAATATTTTATGCAATTTTATTTAAAAGATGTACAGGCAGCCTTTCAAAAGACAGTTTCTCAAAGCAGCTGATAAACCATAATTAAATACAATAGAATGTAATACAGTATAGTTGAATAAAAATCAGTTTTAAAACTAGCAAAAACAATGAACAGAAAGATAATATCATACAGGGACTTCACTGCATTTAGCTGGAAGATCTAGAAACAGAACCTAAAAAGAGCACAAAAGCTAAGCTTAGCCTCTCAATTAAGAGTACAGTAGTCTTTAATAAAAATGTTTTAATGGCCTTACTCAAAGGAAACAGGAAGGGAAGTCAATTGTGTCTCCCAGAGGAAGAGTTCCATAAGTATAGGGACCATTACCAAAAAGGCTGTCCCTCTCTTATTCAGGAAGCTAACTTCCCCTCCAGGTGGGCCCATGAGCAAGGCCTCCGTGTGTGAGCTCAGTGCTTGGGAAAATTTGTATGAATGTTGACAGTCCTTTAAAGTACAGTAACTTGGTCCCAAGCTATTAAGTGCTTTAAAGGTCAACATCAATACCTTGAATTGGATGTGAAAGTGAATATGCAACCAGTGCAGAACTGATGCAGTGTGGTCTGAATCTTAAGCTTGTGTCAGCATCATGGACGCTGCATTGCGCACCAGTTGAAGCTTCTGAGCCTCTTTCAAAGGCAGAACTATGTAAGAGGACAGTAGTGTAGTTTGCCGCAATGAGAGCATGATGAGTAACTGTGAAAGGATCTGTTGTAACCAGACAGGATAAGGGCTGGTAACTCAGCCTACACTGATAAAGGGCATTCATCTCCACCTCAGCCACCTGTGTTTCCACAAAGAGTGAGGCCAGGAGAGACCCTCAAGCTAGGATTTTACTTCTTGTTCACATAGAATATTGTATGAGGATTTTTCTTTCTGATAATAAATAAGAGGAATTCCTTGAGAAAATGCTGAATAGAACTAGCATTCTGCACACTTCAGCACTGTATTGATTTGAGAGTTTAGATTTACATACAAGATTGTATACAGTTTGGACAAGTCATTATTAAGCAACACTTCTTGGGACAGGGAGGGTTGTTCCTGATGCTAAGATTAGAGTTTTTTTTATTATTCTCTTCCCATTGCTTCTCAGGTGGAGTGTTTTACATAGCTACATGAGCATGTTAAAAGTAGTCAGGGTGCAAGAGACAGAGACCACCGTCTTGAGGGGGAAAAAGTACAGATTTCATTTGCTGATAGAATTTTTATGCCACTTTTCTAAAAATGTTAGACTGCTTGCAAATATAACAGCACAAACGAACAGAATGTATCATGATTAAATAGATATGTCCTGTAAGAATGTACCTTCAACACAGAAAATATATCCTTTAAAAATAATAATTTGCAAAAACATGCTGGAGAAAAAAATAGTTTTGCTACTTGCCTGAACTGGAACAGCGAAATGGTCAGTATATCATAACTGGGAAACTGTTGCACATTCTGGGCACCATGACTGAAAAGACCCTGTCTCTGATGTCCCTTCTTCCAGCATACCAAAGAAAGTATGTCAGGGGAACCTAGAGAAGAATGTCAAAAGAGGAATAAAATTTGTAGGCAAATTCATGTACATTGGTGTGTTTCTTGAGATAATCTGATTTCCTTACCATTTGAAGCCTTACATGTACAGGCAATGCATGAACAGCAGCATTGGGGTATCAGAGGACTCTGTTTGTACTCTGGAGTTCCTTCGCACATCACTTTCCCTGATACATACTGTACATGGGTTTTTCTTCTTCCAAGTTTTTTGGATCTTTTTAGTCTTTCTAAAGGATTTTTGCAGTCCCTCATTTATTGATTGGTTGTTTTACCTGCTGTAGTTTGCTAAGGTCATGCTTTGGTCATATCATGGGTTGATGTGACTCACTGGGGAAAAAATGTAATACTTGACCAAGTGGAAGGCAATAGGAAAGGAGGGAGATCACATTGTAGGTGGATTAATTCAGGCAAAGAAGCCATGGTTGCTCTGAGTTTGCAAGACCTGAACAGGGGTAGTTGATGACTGTGAATCTTTGCAGATCCCTCATGTGTGAAATCTCCATAAGTCAAAGTCAGCTTGATGGCAAGCAACAAAGACTACTTTTGCTATTTTATTCATTGATTTGTGTTTTTAAAACTGCCCTGAACTAATTCCTGACAGTGGTATGGGATATAATTATATCAATAACATTTAAAAGCCCTGTCTTTTCTCATTCTTCTCCCCTCATGTTCTGTCTAAATTGTTACTTCGTGACTTGTACTGTTAATCCAATGTTTGTACTTGTCTTGCAAACTAGGATTTCAGTCCAGGATCAGATTCTCATGTCTAGGAAAAATGCAAACCATTATTTGGTGGTTTGGATATAAGTATGAGATACACAAAAAGAAAGGACATGTGTGAGCACAGTGTCCATTCTTATAGTGCTAAACCTTGGTTTAACAATATGGGTGAATCAATTCTTAGTATGTTGTAACTGTGGCTGTATTTAATGTCATTCCTGCAGTTCTTTCCACCATAACACCAGGTGGCTTACTGATGTATTAATAATCTTTTTCTTCTTGTTGGTAATTTATCCATGAAAATGGAAGGACTCATGTAGGGTATCTTGATAGAGATTTGTGTATTTATGTATATGTGTGTGTTGTTGTTTTTACAGGGTAGGAAGTGGGTTAGTTTTTTTGAGGTGGGGGGTATAATACTCCCTTTTTAAAAAGTCATTTAATTATATTGTGAAATTCTAACAACTTTGCCCAACAATTAAATGCACATCCATGTCCTTGGTACTATCAGATTTTGAGTTCTCTCTGTTCCATTCATCCCTAAGCTGGGAAAATAATTTGCTCAGGTCTAAGAAAGGAACTTTTCTTTCAAAACCTGTTGTCCCCAGCACCAGTAGTAATATCTCTCTCATTGCTGGTTTGGTCAGTTGTTTTTTTCCAGCTGTGGCTGACTCATGTTCTCCTTGCCACTTTGTTCTTGATGCTCAGAAGTAATTGTGGTTGAAAGAATGGAGTTAACTTTCAGAGGGCTGCACCTGTCAAGAGCAAGGATATTTCAAGGATAAGAACCCATTAAGGGTCAAGAGTTTCACTGGGACATGGAAGAAAAATAAAACTGGGTTCTAGCACATGCTCATCATAAAAGAGTTCCTTCGGAAAAGTCTGCGAATATCAGTGCAGAACTAATTTCCATTCACCTGTGTGGCTGCTTCCATACTAGGAGTTGGCTTCCTTTCTTTGCCCTCTTTGCAGATAACCCAGATGATATTGGTGCCAAATTGTTGCATTTCTCTGGCTTTCCCCCCTAAAATCAATACATCGCGATCAATATGAAGAAAAACATTATAGAAGCTTTGAATGATTACTTTGTGTTTAATGAAGTTATAGTCTGCAGGTTCTACCAATTTTATTTCTTCCAGTTCAGGCTGTTGGGGGCAGGAACTGTTACTGGATTCTTGTGTTTTACAAGAAATCTGTTTGAGAGAAGGACTTGTAGTCTTAGATGGCTCTACAACATATGAACAGAACATGGGAGATAAACAAGATGAACTTAAACTCTTAATACAAGAAGGAAAATGTGATTTAATAAGCATCGCTAAAGCTTGGTGGTTTGTGTCTCATGATTGGACTATAGTAATGGAGAGGGATATCCTATTCCTAAGAAATACAGAGGGATAGCATTTTATGTTAAAGATGCGTACACTTGTGCAGAGACCCATGACTTAAAGCACAGAAAACAATTTGAAAGTACAGCGCGTCCGTGCCATATGCAGGCGCGCCATACACGGCCTTGAGCATACACGCTCAAGCCGCGGGGCGGAAGGGGCGGCGTGTCCCATTCAATTGAATGGGTGGCGCGCCCGTTGCGACCCGGGCCGCCGCGCCGCCGCACATGAGCCCCATTGTTTCCAATGGGGCTCGAGCATAGGCGGAATTCGCCTTATGCGGAGGGATCCGGAACGGATCCCTCCGCGTAAGGCGAGGACGGACTGTATGTGGGTAAAAATTAAAGGGGACTGAAATAACAATTGTGGGGGTGTACTATAGGCCCCAAAGCCAGACTGAAGATTTGAATGATGACTTTCTAGAACAAATGACCAAACATAAGAGAGGGAGAGAGAGAAGTAGTAGTAACAGGAAACCCTGATATGAGTTCGAAGTGAAAATGCCAAGAATGGAAGGTCCAACAAATTTTTCACAATTTCATTGTCCAGAGGATGGAGGAGGCAACAAGGGGATCAGTTGTTTTGGATTTGATCCTAACCAACACAGTTGAACTAGTCAGTAGTGTGGAATTACTGGGACCCTTTGTTGTGAGTGACTATCTCCTCTTGGGATTAGTTATATAGAGGAAATGGGAAGCCAAATGCAGTCATGCAGGCACTTAAGAAAGCTGCTTTCATTAAGCTAAGGGAAATTGTGGATGAGATCCCAAAGTCGGAAAGGCTCAAAAGGAAGGGAATTCATGAATCATTGGAGTTTTCTGAAAATGAGATATTGAAGGTACTGTTCCAGCCAGGTAGAAAAGTAGGAAGTATCTAAAGAACCCAGAGTGGATGTACAAAGATCATTCACATGAGCTGAGATGTAGAGACATGTATAAGAAATGGAAGTTGGCGGGAGTCACCAAAGAGGAATACAAAAAAAAATTGCCAGGGCGTACAGGGAGAAAGTCAGAAAAGCTAAAGCTCAGAATGAGCTCAGGTTTTGTCCAGAGGTTAAAAATAATAAAGGAGAGGATTGGCTATGTGCTCAGCAAGAGGAAGAACAAGGAAATGGTAGGGCCATTGCATAGAGATGGTGACATACTAACAGGACAGAGAGAAGGCAGAATTGTGCCTCAGTCTTCACCTAAAAACAAACAAACCAGTGCTCTTCCTGGTGATATAATAATTTAGCCCAGCCAAAAAGACAAACAAATGAGTCTTAGAGTAGATCAAGCCAGGAATCTCCATGGATGCCGAGATAACAAAACAGGCTGTCATAATTTGGATGCATTGTGAGAAAACAATCATGCTGAGAAAGGTAGAAGGAAATAGAAAGAGAAGAAGGCTCCATGCTAGATGGATGGACACTATTAAGGAGGTCATAGGTATGATTTTTCAGGAATTAAGCAGAGCTGTAGAGGCCAGGGGGTCTTGGAGATATCTCATACACACAGGGTCATCATGGGTCCACCTGAGGGCAGTTAACAAAACAATAACAATAAAGCCCAGAAAAGGTAAAGAGGTAGCAAAGGAGTACCTAGTTACTCTAAATGAATTCAAGTTACTAGTGCAAGATGAAGTGCATTCAAGAGTACTAAAGGAATTTGGAGATATAATCTCAAGAGTTACTATTGATCATCTTTGGGAATTTATGGAGTATAGAAGTGGTCCCAACACAGTGGAGGAGGGTTCTGGGCACCACAGTTCAAGAAAAACAAACTGGAATATGTCCAGAGGAAGATGACCAAGTTGATCAAAGTTGTGGAAATTAAGAGCCTATGACTTATGGAGCCAGTGATGTTCAATTAGGAGAAGACTGAGAGGTGATCTTTAAATGCCTGAAGGGATGTCATGTAGAGGATGAAGGAGTTTGTTTTCTGCAGCTCCAGTTTCTAAAACCTGAAACAGTAGGTTCATATTACCAGAAAAGAAATTCCACCTAAACATTAGGGAGAACTTCTTGACTGCATGAAGTGTTTGAAACTGGAATGGGCTTCCTCAGAGGATGATGGACTCGCCTTCTTTGGAAGTTTTTAGCAGACATTGGATGGTCATTTCTCAAAAGTGCTTTAGTTGTCTATTCCTATATTGCAGACTAGATGGCCCTTGCAGTATCTTCCAACTCTATGATTCTAAGTAAGTCTCATTGAATTGAATATATCTTACTTCTGGGTATGTACTGTATATGATTGTAGCCTTAGACCAAAATAATGTGTAAAGTTGATGGAGTGTGAAGTCCAGGTTGCTGAGGAGAGACTACAGATGCAGGCAACTCAGCAGCAGCAGAAGAGAATTTTCCAGGTGGGAAAAAATGTGGCCAGTCAATAGCCATTTGTGTAACAGGGGTGAAGCTGTGACTGGGTGCCACTAGCAATTGTGGTGTCGTCCAGAAACCTCTTGCTTTAGAAAATCTCCTTATACAGCACCTTAGTGCAGTGGTTCCCAACCTTCCTAATGCCGCAACCCTTTAATACAGTTCCTCATGTTGTGGTGACCCAAACCCATGAAATTATTTTTGTTGCTACTTCATAACTGTAATTAAATAGGTGTTTTCCAATGGTCTTAGGCGACCCCCATAAAAGGGTAATTCGACCCTCAAAGGGGTCCCGACCCTCAGGTTGGGAACCACTGCCTTAGTGAAATGTAGATCCGCTGGTGTAAACCCTAATAATACTGAATCCTAATTACGATTTGTAGAAAAAGGTGCACTAATAGTTTTTGATAAATGCATTCTACATCTGATTTTTTTCTTAGACCTAAGGGCCAGTGGCTTATGTGGTAACTGGTTTGTCCAGCTCTGGCAAATTATGTTTTGCCAGAGTTCCTTCTACTTTTTAAACACATTAGTATCTATTTCCCCCTCTGAAGCTACTGCTTCCTTCTGGGTTTACTGAATGTGTTTTGAAAACATGTCTTTTCTTTCCCAGTGTCAATTGTAGTAAGGGGCTTTGTTTGAATCTGAGTAGCAAGGCAAGCCGATTCAGTTATTTTTACACTTTCCTGTAAAAACAGCATCTGTGATTGTACCACAATGGGTCGTGATGTATTTCCTCTACCAGGATGGAAAATAAGCCATTTATTATTTCAGCGCTGACTTACTGTGAACCTTCTGACCCTCAAACCTTTTAAATCAAAATAATAGGGGGACACTAGAAAAGCAATGTGGGTGCCAAGCCAGGGGTTACCTCCTTATTATAGTCAGCTACAAACAGGATGCTTCTCATTTCTAAAAGACTTTGTTCTGAACGTCATATGGACTATGTCCTTGCATTTAGTATCTAGGCATAAAACAGAATAAACTGTACTGGCCTACGAAAGAATAATTAAATGATCAAATCCATGGTCTGATAGTATCTTATTAGGTGCAGTGAAATATATACAGTTTGTGGACAAGCTTTTAAGCAAATCTTTCCATTAGGTAAGATGTGACAAAATGTAAGTGTGGGGGAGACTAAGAAGCTGTTTTCACGCTGAAGTCATGCAATAACACATTATCTGCTGTAGAAAAGGCTCCTGCTGTGACTTATTGAGATCTGTAAGCAGAAAGGAATCTGGCAAGGGTTTTGGGCGTGGACAAAATGATGGAGGAGCACCTAAGGACATAAGAAGTCTCAGTAGTAGCTCTACAGGTGTATGCAGGTAATGGTTTTAATCAGAATTATCCTGGATTTTCAGGATATTCATAATTATAACTTCGGAATTGCTTTACACAAACTAGTTTCTTTTATAACTTTTATCATATTACTATTGATACAAACATTAAGTTTAAACGATTGCAAGCTTTGCTTCTTGATTAATCAGATTTTAGTTTTATCAATCTGTGTCTGAGGAAATAGAACAGGATGTCTTAATAATTCAACAGGAGGTAGGCCTGATGATCATCATCACCCTTGGAAAATCCAGCAAGTATTGCATGACTGACTCCAATGTTCTGGCCAAATTTTAGTCGAGTAATTACTGAGTGCCTTCTAAAATTAACTTAAAGCTCTAGCGAAAGAAAGCTCAGCTTTGTTTTCTTAATCTTGGTGTGTTAACATAGATCCTTTCAACAGCCATTGCCAGCTTCCACTCTGGAGGCTTCAGGTGCTTAAGCAGCAGACAGGGTTTTCGAGAAGAAGCATCTCTGTTCAGGATATATTTGTGTGCACACACACAGCACTAAAGCACTTTACACACCCCTTCTTTCTTTCTACTGCATGATAAAACTGTGACAGCTTTAAGTTTACAAGCAGAGGTTCAAGATTCAAATCCTGGATTCAAATACTCATTCAGTGAAGCCCAGTGAAGCCCTTCTTATACACAGATGTTTTATACAGAGAGTCAAGCATCCACGGTTTGAAAATGTTCAAAAAAAGTATAAATTTCAAATATGAAACCTTGATTTTCCATTTTTTGTAAGGGACACCATTTTGCTATGTCATTATATTTAATGGGACTTGAGCATCTACGGGTTTTGTTATACACGGGGATCTTGGAATCAAACCCCAGCGTATAACAAGGGTCCACTGTACATTTGGCTAGCTTGTATCTCTTAACCTAAACACCCCTTGCTTTAAAGTTAAAATAATAGAAGGTAACTTTCCTTGAGCATCTTGGGGAAGATGAAAAGAAGCCTAAGCAAACAAGATTCCTCTATATGTTCTTTTTACTTGAATATAAAAAGAAATAGCCAGAACCCTCTGTGGCAGTTAGAAATGTATAACCTAGAGTTATGCATTTGGGTGTGTTATGTATTCATGTAGCCCCTAGTTTAGAGGTTACATAGGGACTAGGAAAGTTCCCCAGTACTCACTTGACTGCTTGAGAAGCACAACTGCCATTGAAGAGACTGTTGCATGAAGATTAAAATAGCAGCGAGGTCGGGAGCCTATTGACAGGTTTGCCTATCAATGCAAGGGTGCACTACAGTAATGAATGGAATGCAAGGTATCAACAGGATGGGCACGACGCCTTGTGATAAATACTGTCCAAAAATGATATTATCCTGTTAAAATTCTGCTTTTAAGCCTTGTGTGATAAAGCCCTCTCTGATGTAGGAGAACTAGCATTTTCCACCCTATGGCAGAGACAAATATTTGTACCCATGGCTACTACTGTTCCTTTCTTTCCTGGAAACATGTGAACTGACAACTGATGACTTGTGCACTGACACCAGCCTACAGACCACCATTTTGAGTAGCAGTGTTGTACATAATCAAACATGAAGTCTACCTGCTACATTGTTTTTAGAAATAATGTGGGGGAAATGAATATATCAACACCTAAACATTTTAGTCATCAATGAAAAAAAACCCATAATCCATTTTTCTCTCAACATTTCTAGAAAAGTATCACTTCGGGGGAAAATAGTGGTGAAATAGGCATTATTTCTAGAAATAAGGGGGAAATAGGCACCATCTCTAGAAATAGTATCCTAGTCTTTATCCTCAGGGTCAGGACACTAATTGAAAACTCAGGGGCTTGACAGGCCACCCCTCGACAGACCGCCGCTTTCCTAGCCGGATCTGGCCTTTCGAGGATGCCATAGCCATGGCGGTATGGCTATATGGCACTCCTTCAGCTTTGCGTCATATGGACGCAGTGCCGGAGGAGCATCATGATGACTTATGGAGTGGCACGTGGCATCATAGCGCTCTGGGGTGGAGTCAGAGTGTGCGTCATCTGGATGCAACACACCGACTCCACCCTCAGGCTGGTTTGTACAAGGCCTCACTTGCTATATGAGTAGAAAATATTATGCAACACTAGTCCCAGAGGTTTTTATTTTATTTTAAACAAAGCCAATACACTATCATTTATTCCACGGCTGCTGCCATACCTACTTCCAAACTTTTCACTGAGCTCTTCATTCCTGTACTTAGAATAATCTTTCCTGCCTCATGTTCTGCATTTGAGCATCTCTATAGCATCTAAGGCATATTGCAGAAAATATACAGTAAGGTAGCTAGTGGTTTGAGTGTTGGACTATGACTCTGAAGTCTGGAGACCAGGGTTTGATTTCCACCTCAGCCATGAAACCCAGTGTGTGACCTTGGGGAGTAAGTCGCACTCTCTCAGCTTCAGAGGAAGGCAATGGCACAGCTCTTCTGAACAAATCTTGCCAAGAAAACCCCAGGATAGGTTCATTTTAGGGTTGCCATACGTTGGAAAGGGCTTGAAGGCACACAACAACAACAACCACCCAGATCACAATGCACTGTAATGGAACTATATTCTGTTTTAACTTTAGCAGTGGCAACACTGTGAGCTACTACATTGTAGAAATAATGCAGTTTGACACCACTTTTAACTTCCAGGGCTACTAAAAAAAAACAACCCCAAACCCCTGGGATTTGTAGTTTTGTGAGGCACCAGTACTCTTTTAGAAAGGAAAAAAATGCTTGTAAAAATACAAATCCCAGGATTCCACAGAACTGAGCAACAACACTTAAAGTGGTGTCAAAGGGTATTATATCAACAGTGTA
>NC_056522.1:159949755-159976870 GCF_019175285.1 Sceloporus undulatus | reverse complement strand
GCCTCAGAGGTAAACAGCCAAGATACAAAAAGGAAAAAGTAGTGCAACATCAGGTTTGTTCAATCACCAAATACTATCAAACAATAGTTACATTTTTTAAAACATTAATTAATCAGAAGAAAGAGAACAGAGAGATTTAATCACAAGAAGCTATTGTTTTCTAGAAATCTAGAATTTCAGAAGCTTTACAGATAAAGTTTTTCCTATCCACTAGAAATGCAGAAAATTTTGTGGCAGATATAGGCTCTTGGATACTTGCGACCCATTTAAAGCTTCTATCTTTTGTTTACAAAAGTTTCGGCATCTATGCTTGCATGTTCTGACATGTGCAGAGTTCTTCCAAAAAATGGAAAGAAGGACCTGAGCACATATAAATGCCTGCTCTGTAAAAGAGCATGATACGTTTCCTGTTGAAAACTGTGGAAAGTGATGCTCTTCTCTCCCATCACCTGCGCCTACAAAAGCAGCAGTTGCACAATCCCTGTACTGTTCTGAATGAGAATACAGGCAACCATTCAACATGATGTGAGAAGCTCAGCCTCTATTTGTGGTGGGTCACCATCAGCAGGTCACCAGGAGACCAAACTGAGTCTCAGCCTCATCCTTTTTACACTAAACAATTATGGTACTATGATTCCACTTTACTATCATAGAATCCAAATTAATCCTAGAATTTAGAATTCGTAGCCAGAGAGCTCTAGTATATCACTAAACTACAAATTCCTGAATTCCATAGGATGCAGGGATGGTAGTTTAGAAGTAGAATCATAGCGCTGTAATTGTGTGGTGTGAAAGGCTCCTTTTTTCATAAGAAAAAAGAGCGTGCGATTGACAACTATTGTGCTTGTTCTTTCTGAGTAAGACGTTATAGTGCCTAATGTCATCTGAAATCAGCCTATCGTTTTCTTACACTGTATACGTTTGAATAGTATATATGGTTGACTGAGTGAGATGAACGTTAGGCTTTTTTACATGTAACAGGAAGCAGATGGATGTTCATTGATGGCCCAGTTTAAAGGGTGAATGCACTTGGGACACCTGCCTTCCTAATTTTAAACCCTATTTTGTACAGTTGTTTGTACGTTTGCCACAGATTTCATTGTCGCCTGAATGTTGCTTGAGGAGCGTTAGTGGGGGGTGGGAAGAGGTATATATTCAGATAATGAAAGGACTCAAACAGTTCTTCTTGGTACATGAAACAATATGAGGCAGGCTTCTCTTGAAAGTGAAGAACTTTCCTGTTTAGACTTTCTGTTTGATTTGTTGGCTACCATCCTCTCAATTATCTCGCTTTTTTCAGCACAAGTGGCAGTCAGAAAAGGTCAGCGCATGATAAGAAAGGAGATGGAATGTGGTGACAAATTAGTCATGCAGTATGTCTCTTATGTTGTTTCCGACTTATAGCGACCATAAGGTGACCCTGTCATGGGGTTTTCTTGGCAAGATTTGTTCAGAGGGGAGTTGCCATTGCCTCCCTCTGAGCCTGAGAGTATGCGATTTGCCCAAGGTGACCCAGTGGGTTTCCATGGCTGAGCAAGATTCGAACCCTGGTCCCCAGAGTCATAGTACAATGCTCAGACTACACTGACTCTCACTCCTTAACTTGGTCAGAGCAATACAGGAAGTCAGAGTGGCCTACTTTTAGGATGATTATCTGTGCCACAGACCAGTGAAGGGAGCTATCTGGTGAGATGAACTAGCGGGTGGGGAGGCCACCATGATTTACCTAATCTCTGCAAAATCTTGCTGGGACTGTTAAAGCTTGTGGTAGCTGCTGCTTCTTGTGCTGCTTCTTTGCATCATATATGTGGATAAAACACTTTCTTCTTCGTGGTCTCTGACTGACAGGCACTCCTTTCACGCTGCATAATTATAGTGATATGATTCCACTACAACTGCAGTGGCTCCATTCTATGGAAACCTGGGAGTAGCAATTTAGAGAGGAATATTTAGATCTGCAGACAGAATTCTCTTCTGGTAGCTAAGTTGTTGTTGTTGTTGTGTGCCTTCAAGTTGTTTCCCACTTATGACAAACATAAGGCGACCCTATCACAAGGTTTTCTTTGCAAGATTTGTTCAGAGGAGGTTTGCCATTGTCTTCCCCTGAGGCTCAGAACATATGACTTGCCCAAAGTCACCTATGGATGAATTGGGAATTGAATCCTGGTCTCCAGGGTCGTTGTCCAACACTCAAACCACTATGCCACGCTGGTTCTACTGGTGCCTCTAAACAAGCGACAGATCCCAGGATTCCACAGGATGCAGCCTTGGCATGTAAAAATGGAATTCTTGTGCTATAATTGTGAGGAACGACTCCAGATGTCTTGTATCGGTCCTGTTTGCTTGGTGTAACGTTCCAAAAATCCCGGATTGGATTTAAGAAGACATCCAGTGGCAGAGGTTTTAGAAACCTCTTTTCCTAACTGACAAAACCTAGGTACTTTTACGTAAAATGAAACAGTTTTTGGTTTCTGTGGCTTGCGTTTTTGGCTCATGGCACCATCATCTATTTTAAGAGGTCCAAGCAAACTGACGCACAAGCATGACCAGACAATTGTGATTTGTGGATGAAAGGTACTGGTGTTACCATTATGTGTTGGAGTGGGCTGGGGCACAATTCCTTACCATCACCTTTTCCTTATTCTGTGGCAGCGCTGATGAGGGCTTTCAGGAACGGAGGAAATTCCTTTTATAGAATCATAGAGTGGGAAAAAACCTTAACGGCCATTTAGTCCAACTCCCTGCCTTGCAGGAAGACACAATCAAAGATCCCCCTGACAGGTGGCCATCCAACCTCTGTTTAAAGACCTCCAAAAAGGAGATACCACTACTCTATGAGGCAACATATTCCGCTCTTGACTAGCTCCTACAGTCAATAAGTTCTTCCTAATATTTAGGTGGAATCTCTTTTTCCTGTAGTTTTAATAAATTGCTTTATGTCTTAGACTTCAAGGAGAGGGGAAACTTGGAGCGGCCTCTGGCCACTCCAGCCGCAAGCATGTCCTGAGTGACCAGACACCATGGTCCCAAGGCCAGCTACCAGCATCGTCTGCAATGGCCCACCGTCAAGGAGTGCTTTTTTTTGCCACTCCTTTTGTGGCTGAGTTTGGGCTGTTATAAGTGGCTGTGGCGCGATTTTAGCCCGATCCGAGGGTGTGTGTTATCTGAATGCCATGGCCCTGGATCAGCCTGAAGGTGCACTTTGGCCCATCTGTTTCGGGCCCCAGTTTCTGGAGCTGCAGAAAACAAATGTGCTCCATCCTCAACGTGACATCCCTTCAAATATTTAAACATGGCTATCATATCACCTCTTAACCTTCTCCTCTCCAGGATAAACATACCCAGCTCCCTAAGTCGCTCCTCATAGGGCATGGTTTCCAGACCTTTTGATAGCCTTTGTCCAGGTTCTTTCTGCTGATTCCTCGACTCTATTCTGTTGCTGATAATTTAAAGCCTGCAGCATTTCCTCCTCTTCCTTATGAGCATCAGTCCAGTTCTCATGAACTAAGAGAAGGAATCTGTTGCCACACCCAGGAAGGGTTTGATGGATACCTGGTCATGCTGGCTCCAGTAAGAATAGCAGGAGAGAACCATCTCTTCTTCTCAGTCCATTAACTTAATGATTAACAACGTGAAAGTCATGATACCCATTCATTCCTTAACAGGATTTTACAGAGTGGCTGTAGCAACACTGACTAGTTAAACCCCAAATTTCAATTTCATGTCTCCACATTCATTTTACATTTTGAGATCACGTGATAGATTTGTTAATCTTTTGAAGACTATTTGCTTAGTAATTTTGATTTATGTATTAGGTATGCAGTGTGATTAAAAAAGAATGGAGCAAAAGTAAAGCTGTTGTTTGGTTTTGCACCATTCTTTTTGAATCAACCTGTATTTCTATCCTTTTCTCCCAGTAAACTCAAGGTGTTGTAAATGGCTTTCTACCGCCTACTCATTTTATCCTCTCAACATGAGATGGGCTAATCTGAGAGACCTGGTGAGCCTGAAATGTCCCAGTGTATTTGATGGATTAGTGGGAAGATTTAAGTCCCAGTCTAGCAGTGTACCTAGTTGTCATAGTGGCTTTCTAATGCTTTGACAACTGCTAATTCTAATATTTGGACAACTACTGTTCTTATCTCCTGTAAGAGCTTTCTTTTTTCTAATGGATTAATTGTTCTCTATTACAATTCAAACTTTCTCTTCTTGACACTGCCTTTCTGTGTTGGTGGGATTGACTGTTCCTGTGAGGCAACAGACTATACAAATGGTCGCACTGGTATCTGGGAGGGTTCCTCATGTCAGGCAGGCCAAATGTGGGCAGCATTAGTGTGTGCATGTGTGAGATTATTCAGATGGTGAAAATAATTCCGGTAGAATATCAATTGAATTTGTGTTGTTCACATGAATTTTGAATACATCCAATTAAGGTTTTTTTAACGGGGCTGACAAAAAACCCACAAAACCTGGGATAATTGATATTGGGTGTCCCCCCCCCCCAATTTTCCTGAAAGATTTGCATTGTTGGCCATGTGACTAACTGATGCGGATAGACCTGGAATAAAACTCTACATGTCTTGAATGTGTTTTGAATTCATCTGCATCATCGACTCCATTTTTATTTGCAGTGCTGGTGTGTGTGAGCAATAGAACTTGTAGAGATGTGCATAGATGTGGTTCCAATAAAAAAAATAGTGTGAGCAACAAATTGTGGAATTCATGAGTGAGATTATTTACATCGTTGCGTTGCAAAACAAAATGTGTGAACAACCTCTGTGTGACATGGACAGATGATAGCTCAGAGACAACTTTCCTGGCAGAAGTTACTTTTCTACTTCTTGGGACCTTGGAGGATTGTACTACTTGTACACCTTGTTGTTGTTGTATGCCTGCAAATCGTTTATGGAGACCCCCAACCATACAATTATTTTCATTACTACATGTAAATATGTGTTTTTTAGGCGACCCCTGTGAAAGGGTCGTTCGACCCCCAAAGGGGTCCCGACCCACAGGTTGGGAACCATTGGAGCCATTGGTTTATGGTGACCCTAAAATGAACCATACTGCAGGATTTTGTGGGGCTGAGAGTGCGTCACTTGCCCAACATCACCCAGTGGATTTCCATGGTGCACCTGCATCCCTATTTGTTTCCAAACTTTTTTGGAGGGCAAATATTCTGCCTATGCACCCTGGGGCAATTTTGGTAGCCCTAAGGGCTACTTGGTGGTGGTAGTGGAGAACTGGAGCCATTTTATGCCCTGGAGAAGCCTTTTTAAAAACAGGAAATAAACCTT
The DNA here is from genome assembly GCF_019175285.1 of Sceloporus undulatus. Taxonomy (NCBI): domain Eukaryota; kingdom Metazoa; phylum Chordata; class Lepidosauria; order Squamata; family Phrynosomatidae; genus Sceloporus; species Sceloporus undulatus. The sequence continues at coordinate 159,971,573 of NC_056522.1, read as the reverse complement.
AAGTCACCTTCTAGTTTAGTTCCTGTTTAAAAAAAGGGCTGCTTCTGTGTTTAACATTTCCCAAGGGAGCAAAATTGTGGGAAAATTGCCCCCCCAAGGGTCAACGGGAACATTAATTTTTTTACTTTTGAAATCAAAACCTTGGAGTTGCTGCACATCCTAGCACACACACACACACACACACACACACACACCATGGCCTTACCTAAACTTTCTGTACTATAATCCTGGCTGGCACTCAGTGTCCCATCAAAATCCATCATGTTAAGTTTTAAAATGAATGTATTAATGTGGTAGAATTAGGGAAGTCAATTTTGTCTTTAATCTTGGGAAGTGTAGCATTTAATTTGTTGTGCTATTGTTAATTAATTTATCAATTAAGTCACTAGAGTTTTTTTCATTTACTGGGAAAGGGTTTTTGTTGTCACCATTGCCCCCTACTGGCACACTTTGTTACTGGCTCCTACAAATTGCTCTTTTTAGTTTTTAAGTTACTTTCATCAGCCCTGTAGTTTGGAGACACATTGCACTACAAATCCTATAGTCCAGTTGATGCTTTGGGATAGAGTCCTATCACAAGGATCTGAAGACAAATTCAGATTTATCAGTGATCTGCATCTATCTCCTATTCTCCACTCCCTCCCAACCCTGCAGCTGGTTTGCTGTAAGAAAAATGGGGAAATAAATTTGCAAATAACTAGTTGTTGTCGTTACTTTTATATTTATTGATATCCCACTTTTCTCCCAATTTGGGACTCAAGGCGTCTTACAAGAGGTAAAAGAAACACAACTAAAAATATACCCAATACAAAGGTTAAACATATCATTATACTAACCATTAATTAAAACCAGTTTAAAACACTGCTAGTTAAATTTAACCAGTTATTTCCAACCTCCAGTGGTGATTCTCGTGAACCAGTGTATTAAGTGATTAAGCATCATTGCAGGAATGAGGGAACACAGGCGCGTTACAGAGCGCTGAGAAGCAGTGCTCTGTTGCCGCTGCCAGTTCCAGTGTGAAGGAGCCACAGCAGCCAAACTGTGTGGCTCCTCCGCGCTGCAAATTATGACGCCACGAAGCGCCAATGGCACACTTGTGGCATCATATGCACCGCGCGATGTGTGAACACAATGCGTCCGCTACATCAAGATGGTGGTGCCCGTGTGGAACGGGCGCTGCCATTTTGTACGGACTCAGTCCGTATTAGGGTTGGGGCGTCCGGAAGGGACGCCCCTTCTCAACCCTAATACGCACTGAGTCAACCCTACTATGCCGCTTTGGAGCGTCTGTAACGCACCTAAGAAGCACACTATTGAACTAGTTATGTCCAGGCTTTGCAATTAAGTGCAGCCTACTTTCTGCCCACCTCAGTAGAAAAACATTGCTATAGCTAATTTCCTTTTGGCTGCTCAGAAAAGCCTGGAAAGCAGATATGACTAGGTAGACAATAACTTGAAAGAACAAAAATAAACATTTTGAAACAGAAAACTGTATTGCCTGCCAAATAGTTCTTTAAAATTACAAACAAGTAAAAGGTTAGAAAAGTGGAGGAACTTTAAACAAGTAGAACTGTTCTTTGAAGTACTAAAAAGGAAAAAGCCATGAGCAAAACAAAAGTACAGTGGGTCCTTGGTATCCGCTGGGATTTGGTTCCAGGATCCCTGTGTATACCAAATCCATGGATATTCAAGTCCCATTAAATAAGTTAGTACAGTAAAATGATGTCCCTTATACAAAATGGCACTACTAAGCTTTAGGTTTTGGAATGTATATATTTTTAAGTTGTGGATGCTTGAATCCATGGATAAAAAAAATCTGTGGATAAGGAGGGCTGACTGTATTGGTGCTATGTTTCTGACTTATGGTGACCCTAAGGCTGGTTTTTCTGGGGCTGAGAGTGTGTGCCTCATCCAAAGTCGCCCAGTGGGTTTCCATGGCTGAGCAACGAATCAAACCTTGGTTTCCAGAGCCATAGTTTCATGCTCAAGCCACTGCACCCATGCTGGCTCTCCCTTTAAATTTAGTTGTTGCCTATTCCATTCTCATGCTTTCAGCTAATTTTTAGTGATAGTGTGGAAAGCCTTTGAAATAGTGATTCCCAAATTTTGGTCCTCCAGGTGTTTTGGGCTTCAACGCCAGCTTGGTCAACAGCCAGGAATTCTGGGAGCTAGAGTCCAAAACATCTGGACAACCAAAGTTTGGGAACCACTGCTTTAAAAGTTGCTGTGAGCTCCATAGAGCCTGAGTGGGATACAAAGGTAACTTGTCTTATTTCAGTTTGCATTGCATGTTTTGCCTTAGATGATCGTAATACAGTACTGGGATTTTTGAGAAGAACTCATCCTGTGAGGGGAAGGAGGGGTTGGTGGGAGAGCGAGTGTGAATGGATGCCTGACCAGCTCCACTTCCAGTGTCATTTCCAGTATGTCATGCCAGTTCTGGTTTGCCTCCATTGAAAACAATGGGACTTCTTGGCTCACGGCCCATCGCAAAGAACTCTTGCATTCCTGTTTTATGAATCTGAGGTTGCAGAGGAAATACTAAATAGGAACAAAGCCTGAGCTAAAGGAGTTTGTTAACCTTAGAAGGGAATATGGCTTTTTAAAATGTGATCTTTTCAAAGTGTTTATATAACCTGGAATGACAATTAAATGCCAGCCTTTGTAGCTTTGTGTGACAACTTGGCTCCCTTGATCCTTGAACATCCTTGGTTCACAGAGTTGGAAAATATAGACTAGCCCAGTATGCTCAGTTTATAAACTACTGCAGAGGTTAATGACAGAGATAGTGATGTTTGGTATCTACTACACTTTTTCTCATTACTTTCCAGGCTATTTTTGAAGTTTGATCTGTAAGTGGCTATATCTACATTGTAGTATTAATGCAGCTTCACACTACTTTAACTGCCATGGCTCAGTGTTATGACATCCTGGGATTTGTAGTTGTGTGACTTATTTTGCCTTCTCAGAGAACTCTGGTGCCACAACAAACTTCAAGTCCCACGATTCCATAGGATGGTGCCGTGACAGTTAAAGTGGCATCAAACTGCATTAATTCTGCAGTGTGGCAGCAGCATTAGGAACGGAAGAAGCTGCCTTATATGTGGTCAAACTAGTGGTCCGACTTGACCAGTATTATTAACTCTGATTAGCCATAATTTTCCAAAGTTTCAAGCACATTTTATTGTACTTCAGTATTAATTTATTATTTATATCAAGCCTGTCTGTAAATTCTTCCCTAGATCTACTTGGAGGTTCATTATAATAATTTGAAATTGCATTGCTTGATTCCTACATAACCCAGATATTTAACATTGCAAAGGAGAAAAGGAAAACTAGAATCAGTTGGTACCTCTTTCTTGGCTGTCTATATACCAAGTTAGAACAATGGGATTTTTTGAAGGGAATTGCCATCTTTAGTTTTTATAAGCACAAAGAATTACAAGTTTTTCATTTAAAAATCTGTTGCCAGTTCAATCAGGGACACCACTTACTTAGTGACATTAACAATAAATTAAACTGGTGATAAAATTATAATATTCCATGGGCATCATGAAGGGTTCGTTGCAATGCAATATGCTAATTGTCAGTTCATTTGCAAGTATGATTTAAAGTGCTAGGGAATAAAAGGGGCTTTGCTGAGACTCACATCTGCAAGAGGTAAAGTACTTTGCAGTGCAGAATCACATTGGTTCTATAGAGATGGAGGTTGGAAGAGAAGAAATGGTTAAAATATAACCAGATTTTAACAAAGAGTATTCAGACAGAGATGAAGATGAAATCTAAGGAACTTCAAGAAGAAAGAGTAGACGTACAATGGTTTTTACATAGACATATGACAGAAAGATTTAGAATGGGTATAAAATTGGAAGGATTCACAGAAAATGATAATGAGTTGGACAATATTTTCACAGGAGGGGAACACAAAAACATAGCATAATTTTACAAATTGTTACTCCAGCGAGAATTAAAACAAGAGATGATTTTAAAAATTGATGATGAAGTGGAGTCAGTATACAAATTACAATATTAAATTAGAAAATGAGAGAAATCATAGGGAAAAAACTCAGAAATTTACTTTATGCCAAACAATGCAAGAGAACGTACTACAAAATGTTAGATGAATGGTACATTACCCCAGCGAAATTATCTAAAATAGATAAGAAACAAGATAATAGATGCTGGAAGTGTCAACAATCTACTGGAACATGGTGGCACTGTCACCTAGCTAAGGAATACTGGAAGAAGATAAGACAGACAATGGAAAAATTTGAAACTAGAACTGTTTCTTTTGAACATGACAAGTATGCTAGAAGAAGAGGTAGAAAGACAACACTGGAGAACCATACTATATATGATTACGGCAGCAAGGTTGCTCTATGCCCAGAACTGGAAACTGAAACAGATTCCTACAGTTGATGAATAGATCATGAAACCTGAGAGACATGAAAGAAATGGACTGACTGTCTAGATCCATTCAAGGGAATATGATACAGGACTTAGAAAAAGACTCATACTTATTGAAACTATAAAAAGAAGGAAGGAGAAGGTCAGAAAGAATTAACAATTCTTATTAAACAGAAATTATTTTATATAGATAAGACATATTGTAAGAAAAAAGATATTAAGAAGGTAGGGTGAACCAAAGTAACAGAGGAAAAAGAGAGAACAGAAGAAATTGTATGACAAATAAGACTACATATAACTATGGTTATATATAGAAAGATAATTGGCAGTTAATGGCTTCAGTTATTGATGAGGGGAAATATAGTTGAAAAGTTTGAGTACAACAGAAGCTCAGTGATGATCCTAGTAGTAATTCTGAGTCAAGAAAATTGAAAGGCCAGATATAAGAAAACTGTTGGTGTTGTTTGTGATATTTGTTTTATGTTAATTTTGTAAACAACAACAACAATAATAAAAGAATTAATGCAACTTGATACCACTTTAACTGCAATGGCTCAGTGCTATGGAATCCTGATATCTGTAGTTGTTGTAGCACCGGAGCTCTCTGACAGAGAGGGCTTAATATCTCACAAAACTACAAATCATAGAATTTGATAGCACTGAACCATGGCAGTTAAAGCAGTGTCAAACTGCATTCTTTTTGCAGTGTAGATTAGATCTGAGATGAGGAGAACAGTGTAGACTCCTGCCCGCTTTGCCTGCCACTCACCAAGTTAGCTTTTTGCAGGGTCACTTGAATCACAATGCAGTGCCACGGTAAATGTGCTTGAATTCCATTAAGATGTTGCCAAGTGCCCACTAAGGCAAGCCACCAAGAGTGGCAGGTTGAGTTTAAGGCTGAGCCCCTGCAAAGCTGCCAGGGAACCAGAAAGTAGAATCCAGAAGTGACATTTGGCTTTGATTATTGACTGAAAATGACAAGGAGTTCAGCGTGGATAAAAATTGCATTTACATGCCCATGGTGTGTAGGTATAATTGAAAGTTTTGTAACTGATAAGCAATCCTCCTCAACTGTTCAATGATTGCAACTACTGGTGATTAGATTTATTTGTTTTTCAACTGCTTTTAACATATTGGTAAGAATAAGTGGATTGATCGATGATTTTGATATGACAGAAATAACACTCAAATTAAAGTATAAAGGAAGCTGTTATCAGTGGCATAGATAATGGCCTTGTTTGTATTTTAATTAGCTTTCATGCTGACAATGATGCAGAGGCAAATTATGTGATTGGCAGGTAATTTATGTATAGGAGTTTGAACCTATGTGTGTGTGTTTGTTAGGAGTTTATTGGATAGCATGAAAATTGTTGGATAAGGTTTGTGGTTGGGTAGGAAATATGACTGGAAAGCTGGCATCAGGTTTGTTATAGATGAAGTTGCAATCAATCCAGCAAAGATATCGGCAAATAAAACTAGACACTCTAGAGTGGCTGGTTTTTCTGAAGTGAACAATCTCAGATGGTTGAAAACACTTTCGAGGTACAGTATATAGTAGCTTCCAGTGGTAACTAAATCTTGTAACTGCACTCGCCTGCCCAGTTGCCAAGTTCCAGTGCTTGAAGCTGTACTATTATCAGGCCATGTCTACTTTTGGCAAAGCGTTGTAGACACAACATCATTAAATATATATATATATTTTGCAATATTTACTCTTCTTCCACACTTTTTTTTCCAAGCTAGTAAATCATAGTTTCTTTAATCTCCTCCTGGCTGCGTGAAAAACAGGAATTTATGTAACAGGCACTTGCTGCAAACCTTTTCCTGTTTGGGACTTTTGTTTTTGTTGGCAGGACTGGGAGATGGCTTTGCTACTCCAAGAGTGACCTTGAATGTCCTTAGTGGGAGAAAACTAGATTGTAACTTTCTGATGACTAAGGAAGTCTGTAGCTTCTGTAAAATGCTAAACACTTCCATGTGTGGATGGATTGAATGTTTTGGGCCAGCGTCTGTGTGCAGGAGATAACACTTGTTTCCATCATAAACACTTAACCATATAGCTGTGTTAAGGTAGGATATATGATGTATACAAAACAATATTTTGAAACAGTAATATTTCTTTATTTTTAATCAGCGTGTTTTACAGAATAGCTTTCTTCTGTTTGTCCGACCACAACACACCCCCAGAATATTACTGGCCTTTATTCAGAGCAAGCAGTCAAGGCAGAATATCACATTTCTCTGGGCTTTCCAGGGCAAGTGGCATTGGCAGACTTGAATATTCTGAGACTAATTTAAGCATTCCGGGTGATCATGTTTTGTTTCTTAAGCATATGTTTTCTCCGTTTGCATGTAAAGCAGGAATCAATTCTGCTTCTCACACAGGAAGGAGAACACAGGGAAGGAAAGCAAAATCTGACCTCTCTCCGCTCCTTATTTCTCTGCTGTCTGATGTTCTAAGCCCAATCCCATTATCTGAAGATCCAGGCAGGAGAAAGCAGCTGAGTGTGTGGCAAAGTGGGGAAAGGGATTGCCTTTCACATTTCATCCTATATGCTCTATTTTATGTGAGAAGTAGAAACTCTCTCCTGATACACATTTGAGAAAACACTTATTTATTAAGCTAGACATCTTCGTCTGATTCTACCATTAAACTGTGTGTTCTGCAGTTGCACTAGATCAGGTTATAGGAATTAGTTGGTGTGATCTGCATAGGTGGTAGAAGTGACTTCACAAAGTTTATGTGACCACAAAGTTTTATGTGACCCTGGAGGTCCTGCCCCACTGTTTGAGAACCACTGAGTTAAGGGTTTATTGAAAATTTGGTGTGTATTAGTCAATTGCACCAACATTGCATAGGATCTTCTGCTGATCCATCGCTGCTCCTACTGTTCCTCTTCCAATGTGTTGAGGTGCATGGCTTCAGGTTAAAGGTCTACTTCACCTCTGCGAATACTGAATTACTCTGTCATAGTTTGCTAGGGAGCAGAACTAATAGAGCCCAACATCTTTCAGTTGGAGCAGATTGTTCCTGTGGGTGAACGTCTTTGAGGATTTTGTGAGTGACCTTTTAGCCCATCCATATACAATACTTCCTCCTTTCCTTTCTTTTATGACTTGTATTTGTGGATTCTGCACCTTGAGTGGGATGCTTTTGGTAGCTAGACTTTTCATCAGAATACTTTTTGGATGGACATTGATGAGTCTGTTCACACAACTTCCTTCCTACTGTGAAAGAACCAGTTTTCATTTTCTTGAGGATATTAATTATATTTTGATGCTTTTTGCTGCGTTTATCCCTAATGGCAGGTTTTTCCATAGATGTTCTGATGTCAGAGACACTCAGCTTAAAATTCCTTTTTGGATGTACAGTTGTCCCTCCATATTCACTAGGGTTAAGGGGAACAAGACCCCCGTGAATATGGAAAAACCGCAAATAACAAAAACACTGTTTTTGCCTGAGAGGACACCTCTCTAGGAATCTCTAGGTCCTCCAGGTAACTCTGCGGTCAATGTCCAACATACACTGACCATAGAATGGCACTGGAGTAGCTACAAATGGTCTTTCAGTGCAACTTTTAGTTAAAGTTTACCACAGAGTTGCACTGGAGGACCTAGACAGTCCTAGAGAGAACATATTAAATCCGTGAATAATCAAATCCGCAAATATCAAATCCGCAAATATGGAGGGATGACTGTATAGTGCTTTTTGTGAAACAAAGAAGGTGTAAATATTGTTCTTTTAATTATAGTTTTGTTAAATTTCTTGTTTAAAACTTTATTAATGGGATAAGGTGTTATCTCAAACTATATGTTTTACTATAGTTTTCCTAGGATGTTTTACACTGAAACCCAGAATTCAGCACTGCTTGCTTGTATATTATCATGGCATATTAGAGACAATACATTGAAAAGATGTGTGCCTTTTTAAAAATTAAATTAACATTTTAAATATTCTGGTTAAGAAAATTCTCCAATTTCATTTTGGTTTTTGGTTTTTGTTTTTCTGGGATAGCTTTGACGTTAGGACTCAGTACTGAAGGACACAACAGAGAAGAATATCGCACCCATATCTATTTTAGATTTTACTTTGGAATATTTTAAAATATTTTTTAAAATGTTGAGCCCTAGTTTTGGGGAAAATGCAGAGTATAAATAAAGGTGATGATAATGAAGATATTTCTAAAGGCACAGTTAAATTGTATTAAGTGTGTAGGATTGTATATCCAAAAATCTTGAGAAGCATCTATAATGGAATCCCAGGCTGTTTTTATACCTGAAGGGTACCATAAATTAGAAACGATCTGCATTAATCCTTGTTTATTTTGCTTCAAAACCATATTTAAAACATTGTGTTTTATATGGGGATAATTCAAATATTGCATTGGGAAATAAGATACATTCTGTAGTTATCATGCATTTGGTTGAATGGGTTGTCTACTGAAATTAAAACACCTTCTTTCTTTTCTTTAGAATTCAATTCGTCACAACCTCTCATTACACAGCAAGTTTATTCGAGTGCAGAATGAAGGGACAGGAAAAAGCTCTTGGTGGATGCTGAACCCAGAAGGAGGCAAAAGTGGAAAGTCTCCCAGGAGAAGGGCTGCTTCCATGGACAACAGCAGCAAGTTTGCAAAAAGCAGAGGGAGAGCTGCGAAGAAAAAAGCAGCTCTTCAGGCAGGTCAAGATGGAACTGGTGACAGTACAGGCACCCAGTTTTCAAAATGGCCTGCAAGTCCCAGCTCTCACAGTAATGATGACTTTGATAATAACTGGAGTACTTTTAGGCCTAGAGCCAGTTCTAATGCTAGTACAATTAGTGGGAGGCTTTCTCCAATTCTGCCAGAACAAGATGATCTTGGAGAAAGCGATGTACACTCCATGGTGTACCCTCCATCAGCAACCAAAATGGCCTCAACTCTGCCCAGCCTTTCTGAGATGAGTAGTTCAGAAAACATGGAGAACCTCTTGGATAATCTCAACCTTTTGTCCCCCAACACAACTTTGACTGGATCAACTCAATCTCCACCAACTACCATGATGCAACAATCTCCTGGTTATTCATATACTTCATCAAGCACAAGTATAAATTCAGCTAATACAGACTACAGGAAATACACTTACAGTCAGCCTAGCATGAACTCTTTGCCACAGATGCCTATGCAAACCATTCAAGACAGCAAATCAAGCTATGGAACCATTAGCCAATATGGTCCCTGCCCTGTAGGACTCCTGAAGGAATTGCTTACTTCTGATTCGCCTCCTCACAATGATATCTTGACATCTGTAGAGACTCATGTTTCTCAGCCAAGTGGCCGAGTCCTTGGACAGAATGTATTAATGGCCAATAACTCAGCAATATCATCATATGGTAACCAGCAGTCCCATAAGAAAATCATTTCCCTGACCAGTGGTCATCCCCACCAGGGACACATACAGTCAACATCATCAGTCAACAGCCATACCTTGTCTCTCACTCTTAGCACTGTGTCTCATGCTTCAAGTTTAAATCGACCATCCACAGCAAAAACCTCAGTACAAGTGCCTATGAGCCACCCAATGCAGATGAACAGCCTCAACCCTTACACCACTGTGAACACCTGCAATGGTTATGGAAGAGTGGGGATTGTCTCTTTCCATCAGGAGAAGCTCCCTAGTGACTTAGACGATATGTTGATTGAACGATTGGACTGCGATATGGAGTCGATCATTCGTAATGACCTCATGGATGGGGAAACATTAGATTTTAACTTTGACAGTGTGTTGCCTAATCAGAGTTTGTCACATGGTGTTAAAACAACAACACACAGCTGGGTGTCGGGATAAGATTGAAAGGTTAGTTTCCCATGTTTTATTGTCCACATGTTTCAAACAGTTTCTCTCCTTTGAAAAGGGGTGGGGAACCTGTGGTCCCCCAGACTTTGATGAATTACTATTCCTATCATCCCTCATCATGGGCCAGATGGGCTAGGGCTAAGAATATCTGGAAGAGGGCCAATGCAGAGGGCCTTAAAAGAATGCTCCAATGCCTTAGCAGTTGTATGGCAGAACAAAATTCTGCAGATAGCATTTCTTCCGCAATTATATCTGTGCTAAAGGGGCAAAGTGTACATTGATAAAACACTTGTACCCTTTCTTTAAAAAAAAGAAGTAAAAGAAGGGCTCTTTCTTTGTTGGCTCTCTTAGGCATTTACTTATCTCTATATGCAAAACATTCTGTCTTCTGTTCTCAGCGTATGAGTTTCCTTTCTATCATTGTACATTTTTCTTTGTTTTGTTTTCCTAGGCTACACTTGAAAATACTTCAGACATCTCTGACTGCAAGAACTAAGCAAGGGAGTCCAAAGATGTCCTTCAGCTTCTTTGCAATTTATTTTATAATATTTCTTTTCCTCTTGTTGGACTTGATGCCAGATAGATGTTTTTCCTGTACAGGATGTTTGCCAGATATTTGCAGGTTGTTTGCTGCTGTAGGTAAGGAATGTGCAGTTGGAAGTGTCTTTATTTGGAAGTGCCAAACTCACTACAATGCCATAGAAAAGCAGAAAATACTTGCACTTCATGTTTTGCATTAACTGTGTACGGTATAAGCTGCAAAATTAAAATGGGTTCTTTAGGAATATTTCATATCTAAGCAAAGATAAATACTGTGGCAGTCTTTTATACCTTCAGTTGCTTTTAATCAAGGCTTACTTTTGATCTTGCTCAACTCTCACAGAACTGTGTGCAGTTCAGTTAATTGCCTTAAGTGTATTAAAACTGCTGCACCTTTTCTATAAGACCTTATCATCAAATATGGTCTAACCAAAGTTGTTGGCCATTCAGCGTTCCACATCTGAGAACAGACTGAAAGTTTTGCCACCTTTGTTGTTGATTATGTAGTAGATTTACACTGGGGCTGACCTCCAGATTGACTAATTTTATTGATGTACTTAAATAATGATATACATATTTTTTTACGTCTCTACTTTGTTATAGAAGCTTCTTAATATTTGCGGAATCCAAGCTAGCTAGCGAAATTTATAGTACTTTGTATACAATATTTTAATAAGAATAAAGGGAGAGAATTTATATTAGCACTCTGTAAGATTTGTAAAAAGAAGGTTTCTACTTGTAAAGAAAAATGGGGTTTTTTTTCTGGCACAAAAGTGATGTGTAGTTATATATGTACAGATAAATTCTGTTACTATAGTAACACTGACTACCCCAAAAATTTAAGTATTGTTAAATTGGTTTGTATGTACATGTCTTCATATTTATATAATGGGGAAATTTCATGACTTTTTTTACCCAAGGGACAAAAAGTTCACAGCTTAATAATATTCTCAATAATAATACATTTTAGTTTCATTTGTTCTTAATTATAGGTATTCTCATTCTTCCTTTAAGTTTTTACTCCCTCCTCTTTTCATTTAAAGATATTGAAGAGCTGGAACCAACTTTAAGTTACATTACGGTGTAATAATATATTTTTGTAACAATAAAACTTGGTTACAAACAGTGTATTTTTAATTATATAATGGTTATAATTATATAGTTATAAACAGGTTGAGTCTCCCTTATCCAAAATGCTTGGGATCAGATGGATTTTGGATTTTTTTAGACTTTGAAATATTTGCATATATATAATGAAATACCTTGGAGATGAGACCCAGGTCTAAACATGAAATTCATTCATGTTTCATATACACCTTATTAGCCTGAAGGTAATTTTATACATCATATTTTAATAATAATTGTACATGAAACAAAGACCTGTTACAGACTGCCAAAATAAAGCTGCTTCGGGTCTCTTTGGAGGTATGCTATTTAAATGATGCATGCATCAGAAGAAGCCGGAAGCTGCACCAAAGCTGCACTCCAGTGCTTAGGAATGGAGCGTGGCTTTGGCGCGACCTCCGGTCTCTTAGGACCCATGTGTCATTTAAATAGCATACCTCCAAAGAGACCCGAAGCAGCTTTATTTTGGCAGTCTGTAACAGGCCAAAGTGTGGGTGAACTGAACCACCAGAAAGCAAAGATGTCACTAGCTCAGCCAGCCATACAGACAGTTTTGGATTTTGAATTCTGAATAAGGGATACTCAACTTGTAGTATGTATTAATAGTTGTAGTTCATTTTTAGTGGCCTATTCCTTCCACAAGTCATGTTGTTTGAGAGGAGCCCTAATTATTTGTAGTTGTTTGAAGAGGATTATAAGAGCAACCTCACAGCATGTAGATAAGTAACTATCTGTACCTGTGAGATGGGGAGTTATAATAATGGTTGCCCATTGACCTGCTGAGTTCATTGAGTATCAGTCCTCTTCACTGTCATCTCCTTCCTTGTTAGCTGGCAGTATAGCTGGAGAAGGGCATGATTTGCCCAGAGTTGTGGAACCTTCATTCTCAGATGTTTTAGGAAAGCAGAGTGACAAGCCTCTGCTTTTTTCCCCTGTCCCTCTCTTATTTCTCCTACTTAGGATGCTCCAGTGATTTAGCTCCCCTCCAACCCTCCGATATATCAGGTGTCCCAATTTGGGGGTAGATGGTGAAAAGGTGAAGAGGACTCAAGAAGGTAGACAGCCTAAAAGTTATGGTTTGAAGTCCCTGTTAATTACTTTTAGCATATCAGTGATAGGACAAGGGCCCTCTAAACATATTAGATATTCAGAATCCAATCATTCTGCTGTGCAGTCCCAAAAGATGTTTTTAAAGAAACACGTTTAAATGATCCCATGTTTATAAATCAAACACAAACCAAAACTGTCTGCAGATAGGAATCCGGTACCATCTGCCCAGCTTTGTTGCAACCCCTGCGTCCTTTGGACTTCACCAGCTGATGTCCAGTGACATACTTCTAGTGCAGCAAGAAGGCTAGGAAAACTGAAAATTTAATGAAAGATTGTATTAGGAAAGGTTTTTGTTTTTTGTTTTTTGGCAGATGATAAAATGTGCTTTTGCACAGACCTTGGTTTCTGTAGCTCTTTCATTTTGGAAAAAAAGGTGTAAATTATGGCTTTGTGAAGTGTGTAGATTGTTTTAACCAGGTAGCCTTGTTTTACAGCTTTTGTTTTTCTCTCTCTTTGGCCTGTGAGATGTGTATTCTATAATAGAACTGTTCCAGTGTAATGTATTGTTTCTAATGTATATTGTATTAAAAGTTACATTACTGAGACCTCTGCTTTGATAAACTGACAAGTTGCATATATACTAGTAAGCTAATGTTGTGCTTTTGGATGCTGACTATTCAACATAAATTCCCTTTAAAAAGAGAAGAATAGATGAAGAAAGTGGACCAATTCTTTAACAGTCTTACAATGCAATTCTATTCATTTGCTTGGCTATAATTTCCACTGTACTTAGTGGAGCTTACTCTTTAGTAAGTATGTTGTAGGATTGCATTATTAAGTTTGCACTTGTTCAAATAACTGGATTAGTGTTACAATTTTATTTAAAAAAATTACATTCACTTTATGAATATTTCAGATTTGTTAATTTATAACCTTTAAATAAGATGATTTTAAAAAAAACCAACTACTTAAAAGTAATGCTGTTTCATGCAAGCAAAGGAATGCAGCTCTGCATTAAAAGTAGTCTCCTTAATGGAGGGTAGCTCCCTTATTTTGCACCCACTCACCATCTGCCTAAGCAGCACTACTGACAAGAAAATACTTCACAAGTCATTTGTGTGAATTGTAAGAACATGATGATGTTACCGCTCTGCACTGCAGACTGTCATTTGGACATTTGTGGAAAAGTGCCTAATGTTTTTGCAAACATGAAATAATCCTTTGTATAAAGCCATAAATGTATATAAACTGCTTTAATGGTGTTGTCTTTCATATGATTACTTGTATGCTGGTAAAGGATTTGTTTGTTTCTGTTTGTAATCCTTTAAATAATTATGCAAATGGATTTATAGTCCTTCTAATTTGTCTTTACAGTAATCTTGTGAAGTATGTTTGCTTGTTTTTTGTATTGTGCCTTGGGCATTTTTTATTGGAAAGGTGTCCTAATATATTTTATAAATAAATAGATGAATATAATGTGGCCCATGTTATGTATGAGTAACTTTCCAAAGGCTGTCCAATAAGTCCATGTCTGAACCTAGATTTCAGGTCAGATGTCCTGGCTCTATGTCCAACATTCCATGTTGGGACTGTTTGTGTACTTTTCTCTCTGGTGTTTCTCAGCACTCTTTTTGTACTTGCTACCCTAAAGCAAAGATGTGGGAATCTGCAGAACTTCAGACTGAACACAGCAACACAACTATGCCACTCTTAGGTTAGCTAAACTGTCAAATGCATTTTTATTTCTCTTGCATTTTGGCGTCCTTTTTCAAAAGAGCTTCACAGTTGGTATAGGAATTATTGGATTTAGAAAAATGAGTAAAGTTCAGTAGCTTAAAGGGATGTTGGCATGTGTACAAATGCATAACACGCTTTAGCCAGTTCCCTTTTTTTCCTTTTCCTTCTTTCTGCTCATATGCACACAGCTGCAGAGGAAATTTTCTGGTTTTAAACTACAGATTTCCATGATATTTGAAGTAGGCAGCTGTGCTGCTGTAAACCAGGATCTGATAAAACAGCTGACGTAGAATTCGGGATTCTGTTCGTCATTAAAGCCTTGTGGTAGAATACAAAGGAAGGGCAAATGTGCCTCTTGAAGATCACCAGAATCCTATACAGACCTCACTACTGTCTTTGGCTGGGTTCAGCTCCAGCTTCGCTGAATGATATCTTTGTCTAAAGACCAGTCTTCCTGTCCTGTGTAAAACCAAAACTGGTCCAGTAAAAATTTAAAAGCCCAATGAGAAGCAGTTGTACATTATAGGAGACTGAAAGTTTTGTCTCAAAAATATGAGATGTAAACAACCTAAGGCACACAAAAATGCAAAAGAAACATAAGACAAAGCCTCTCACTTCCATTTATAGATTTCTTTTTTTTTTTCAGGGTTGGGGAGGCAATATTTGATTGCTTTCAAAATAGTCCCAAGACCTCATAAAGCATAAGCTTGGGCAGCCAATTCTGAGGAATAACATTTTTTATTACTCTTCTGTCTTTCTGTGAACTTAATAAAAGCAGAGCAAGCCAAGCATCCTGACACTAACTGGCTGCTGTTAGTGTTGACCTATCTTAGAACAAGGGTGGGCAAAGATGGTCCAGAAATCACATGCCATCCTTGAGGCCTGTTTTTGTAGTCCCAGAAGTCTTTTTTCATGTCCACGTACATGTGTGTGTGTGTGTGTGTAGCTCCGAAGTGATCTCTGGGGCCTTGTGGGGAAGTTTCATCATTTTTTTTTGCCTCCAGGATAATTTTAAGCCCAAGAGATGCCTTTAAAAATATATATATAAACAAGACGTGAACAGGAAGTGACTACTGTTCACTTACTGTTGTTAAAAAATACCTCTCTTGGGTCTTAAAATGTCCCAGAGGGACGAAAGCATGATGAAAATACTCTTCACTCCCTCTAGATCAATGATTCCCAAAGTGGGCAGTATGCCCCACCTGGGAACAGTGGAAAGATCCAAGGGTGCGGTGAGGGGGAAAGGGGACAGTGGAGGATCTTCAGTTAAAGTACTGGTGCACAAGAAAAACAAGGGGAAAATGTAGGATTATTTAAGTTTCCTAAGGCTTTAGCCTTTCTTTGGTATATTTAAATATCCAAAATATCAAAGCCAAGCCTATTAGGGTCTAGCTTTAAATCAACGGAGTAGCAGAAAATGTGTCCTTGTCTGACTGTACTTCCCTAAGAACTGAGACTGATTCAAAAAATAAGACAAGTAGTTTACAGTTCAAACTAATGACTTTAATCTATATTTACATAGAGGCTATTTCATAATCTAGCTAGTGAGTTGTTCAGGTAAAAAGAAATATTTCTCTCATTATATTTCCAAAGAAAGTTGAGAGCAGAGGGAGATGAGAACATGCAGTGTAGGAAAAAATCTTGAGAGAGAATGTCCATTAATCCCAAAGGGAGAGTGACTTAAATCATGTGGTTAGTTGGAATGAGAGAGATGAGAGTTTGCATACAGGAAATCCCTATCTATCTAAGGAGGGGGAAAGAATGCAAAAATCTTCCAAGAGAACCAGCAGCCCTTAGGACCATCATGGAGATGAGGATGTCATTAAACTTCTTTTCAGGATCACTTAAAACACCATGAAGCTTCACTTCATGTGGTGGTATATCCTGCTCTTCACCTGCCCATCCAAGCTCACTCTCTTATCCACATTTTTCACTAGTAGTGGCAGGAAACTCTTGCGAGGGTTGAGTGCAAGGCATCATTTCTGTTGCTTGGAGTGGCACCATTTTGGGACAGACTGACTGACTGGAGCAAGGCGTTAGAGCGTGTGGCAGTGGGGAAGAAGCAGCAGCAAAAAGGAGCCTTCAGATTTGAGACCATGCTTATGCTTTGTGTGCTCCAGCTTGCACCAGCTTTCTTTCACTGGACAGGCTGAGAGAAGAAGTCTCCAGTCAAGAGCATGTAGCCTCTGTAAACCCACTGTAGGCACACCTTTTGCACTCCTCTCCACCCTGATGAATAAGGATTGAGAGTCCTTTGCTGGGGAGAAGCTTCTCCCTTTGCACTTGGTCACCTTGGGAGCAATGACCAAGCAGCTGTCTGAGCAGTGGCCAAGAAGCTTTTTGCCCACACTGGCCTTTGTGACAAAGCTGGAATGGGTGCGAGTGAGGCTTCACTATCACTGCTCAGCCAGATGCATGGTTGCTGCTATGATGGTGACTAGGTGCAAAGGGAGTAGTGACCAAGCAGTAGTGGAGCAGCAACTGAGAAGCTTCTCATGTGCACTAGCCTTTATCACAAGGCTGGCACAGGTGGGAGGCTTTTTGGTCACTACACAGTTGGCTCCTCAGTTGCTGCTCGCAAGGTGGCTAAATGGAAAAAGAGCAGTGACCAAGATGGTTTGTTTTAAATTTGCAACAGAACTGTACACTTAATATCAGATGTTGGGGGCCACTAGGGTTGTCGCTCAAGAAGAAAGGGGGTGGTGGCCCGAAAAAGTTTGGGGACCACTGCTCCAGAACATCAGTAAGGTATATCCAACCTATTTTAGAACAAAATTTTCTATTTTATGCAGCAAATAAGAGAAACCTCAACACAACAGTGAGATGGCTTGAGGCCTGCTGAAAGGCAGCCTGGAGTTCGACCCTGCTTATTAGGATACTTAATGTAGTCAGGGATGTATGAGTTAATTAGTATTAGCTACACTTACCCAACGGGTGCCCTGGAGCCAACCAAAATGGTATGGAATAAGCACTTAATAGCATTTAACAAGGTTTGATATGCTTTATATACAAGCCAACTACACATCCAGTTTTCTGAGAGGGGGCTTTAAAAAAATATTGTACTTCTGGGTTGAATTGTCCTGAATGTGCTCCCAGTACTTTGGGACACACACCCCATTCCTGCTCCAGGCTTTCAAGAGTACCTTCGAAACAAATTGCTAGGGAAGTGGTGATTTTCAGCAAGAAATTTCCTATTCTCAATTCCTTATGCTGCATCACATTTTCTTCTACATCATAGTGGCCAGTTGGAGCACCCTGTTTAGAAACCATTCTAAGGAGTTTGGATCACATTCAGATGCCTGTCCTTAACACATTCCCTTTGACCTGCCTCTGGGCTCTTGCCTTTTGGGTTTCCCTCTTTCCTTTTGAGTTTCCTCTCCTTCCCTCTCCTACAAGACAAGTTCCTTGAATGACTTTGAAGTTGCCTTCAACCAACAAATTGCAGCTGTACATATTGTGAGAAAGGAAAAACCTTTGTTTAAAAAGACTTAAATCTCAGGGGAAGGGAACAATTAGATGTAGCAGAACATGAATTACTACTTACAACTGCAAGGATGATCCCTAGGGGAGCAGAATCAACACTAGCTTCTATTTTGTGCATAGCATTATTTATTTGATACCACATTAACTGCCATGGCAACATTAGATGAAATCCTGCAATTTATAGTTTCATGAAGTATCTTCTGCCAGAGAGCTCTAGTGCTAGCTTTGTTTCATTATGAAGCATAAGATTATGTAAGTGCAAACTACTTTTTTAAAATGTTAAAAATCTCCGCTGCATAGGAAGGCCTGTAAATCGATATTGGAACGGCTGTTTTTTCCCAGAGTAGTTTGCAATCAATAAAAATAACATATAATAATTGATTACAAAGTAAAATCTATATTCCTCATTTAGAAAGGGGATGATGTGCTGTGGGAAATACTTGTTTTGAAACATTTGAAAAAGGACTGGATGTAGCAACCTGTCCTCCTTTTGCTTGAAATCACATGGGTGACTGAGACCATGTTGAGACTGGGAATTTCTTCATCATCACTGAAGATACTGATTCCAACTAACCACTATGTCTCTAAGACAGGAAGGAAAGAGGAAGGAAGAAGCAATGGGAAAATACAGGAAAGGTATAAATAGAAGTAATTGGATGACCTTCATTCTATCCCCAGTAAATTTCTGTGAATGAGACAAGCAATGCACAATAAAGGTCTCATTTGGAAGTGCCCTTGGAGGTAGGTGTGATGGATCCTCTCTCCAGGTTGGCCCCACAGTTCCAACCCATAGGCTCCTGTCTCTCATCTTGCACCTTTCATCCTCAAAATCCACCCTTGGATGTGATGGTACTTGGCCTCAAGTTGATCCCTGTGTGGACCAGTGGATGTGTTGCTCTGTGGGTTCACTGTGGTTAGCATGAACAGAGTCTATATCAACATTTAACAGCCAGACACAGTTGTAAAAAAGAATAAAGAAGCAGAAGTGTATTAATACACAATTGGATCACACATTAACCCCTGAAGTATTTAATGATTCACAGTTCCCTATTCAGATCTTCCTCCTGGCTGACTATCCCCTCTGTCTTGCAGCTTTTCCCTGTCTCTAGGCCATCTTTCACCTCTGTGTACATGTGCCTTCAAGTTCCTGTCGACCACATGAAGCTCATAGGGCTTTCTTAGGCAAGGAATCTTCAGGGATGGTTTTATCTTCTGAAATTATAGCCTATGGCACCTGGTCTTCCATCCGATTGACAGTCTTCCATCCAATTACTAACCAGGGTTGACCCAGCTTAGCTTACAAGATCAGATGGGACCTAGTGCCTTTCCCCTATCTATGTGGTCTTTTCCCTGTCTTTTCCCTCTATTTGCCTTCCATCAGACAAGCCTCACATCTTATCCTTTATCCCCTGCAGCCCCCCATCACAGCATTCCCTTAGCTGTGATTAGCTTGCACCAACCAGGCTTGCTCTGCTCCTCCCTTCACAAGAAGCTTAGTAATGAGACTAGTTCTCTGTCCACACGCCGCCCCAAAAAGGCATTGTGTGAGTATCACAATAGATCTGAGAAGTTTTTAACTGTCAAGAGTTGGAAACTTCTTTCATTGGAAGTACATGGGACAATAGAGAATCTTGCCCTGCCACCTTTCCTTCCTGGACACCTTCCGGTGCTGAAGCATGTGCAAGCCTGCAATGGTGAACTGCAACACATGGTCTACATAGGTCTGTCACAACTTGGTGCCCGCCGAATGGGACTACGACTCCCATCTTCCCATCAGTGTGGCCACCAAGAAGACAGAGAGGGATGGCGGATCTACTGTATAGGTTTCTGTCTCCTGGTCATAGAATCATAGATTCATAGAATATTAGAGTCGGAAGAGACCACAAGAGCCATCCAGTCCAATCCTCTGCCATGCAGGAAATCTCAATCAAAGCATCCCTGACAAATGGCCATCCAGCCTCTGTTTAAAGACCTCCAAGGAGGGAGATTCCACAGAAGGGGGACCACAGCAGAAACTCCTGAAAGATCTGGTCTAATGATCAAACACTTTCAGTAATCATATAGCAATTCCTCCCATGGTTTATTCACTCTCATTTGAGGATACCTTGACTGAAAGACATTTACTTGATTCATATGGGGAAAATATGCTTCAATAAACTCATCCATTCATAGGGAATTTTTTTTGTTGTTGCTTCTGACTTATGGCGACCCTAAGGTGAACCTATGATGGGGTTTTCTTGGCAAGAATTGTTCAGAGGAGGTTAGCTATTGCCTTCCCCTGAGTCATAGCCTGTAACTTGCCCTGGGTCATCCAATGGGTTTCATAGCCAAGCTGGAAGTTAAGCCCTCCAGAGTCATAATCCAACACTCAAACCACAACGCCACACTGGCTCTTAGGGAAAAGTTAAGGAGCATTAAATCTCAGCGAGGAGGAAAGCATCTTTTCAAAGTATCTTTGTGGGGGGAATTTTACTTATGCATCCTGTTGCTACTTATGGAATAAGAATGGTGATGCTGAACATTCAGATACTTTTGATGGAAGATGCTTTAGCTGCCACTGATATGTTGTAGTTTTGCTGGTGACTCCCTGCACGAAGAGAACTACATCAGATGTTGCTGAATCACAGTTTCCATTAGTCCTAGCCTCTCGCCAGACTTATGATGATGGTAGTAGTAGTTCATCAGTATCTGGAGAACCACCAGTTCCCTTCATACTGACCTACATAATAAGAGTAAATATAGATCCTGTCAGGATAAAGCAAAGAAAACACCTAGCCAGGAAAGCCCAAGGCTGGACATACAGGTTGTAGGACTCTTCCTGCCTCATTTGATACCTAGATTGTTCCACATCAGAGTTAGGAGTCATTCAAACTTCTCAATGTTTTTGAATTGTGGCTCTCAGCAGTTCCTGTCAGCATACTCAAGGGCGAGGGCTACTAAGAGTTGCAGTTCAACAACATCTGTACTGAACCATTTCTGACCCTGCTGTGCATATGGTCCATTGCTTGGATTAGGAGTCTTCAAGTGTCTAGCAGGGTAGGACACATCTGAAGAATTTTCTAGTTTTCCAATAGTTCTTTGTCTCTCTTTCATGCTTAAGTGAAACTTCTCCTTGATCCCCTCACTAATCTTAACTTGAAGGGAGAGAGGGCTTTCAGAACAACCTGGAAATAGCAACTCATCATTTCTTGCTTTTTCTTAGTAGAACAGAATTGATGCAGTGTGTCTACTGTCACTGGACATTAGTTTTAAAATGTAATGGATAACTCTTTTGTATGCATTAAGGAATATCCTGGAAAACTTTCAAAAGCCAGTCTCATGGTATTACTTTTTAAAATGTATTTATTTTATCAATTTTTTAACACAAGCAATCTAATCTTCCATCAAAATGAAAATTATATACATTCAGGAAATTTTTAAAAAGAAGACAAAAAGGAGAGAGGAAAAGATAATTTAGGCCCCATACATACTGCCAAAATAAAGCTGCTTCAGGTCACTTTGGAGGTATGCTGTTTAAATGATGCATGTGTTCTAAGAGTCCGGAGTCTGTGCCAAAGCTGTGCTCCGGTCCTTAGGACTGGAGCGTGGCTTTGACATGGCTTCTGGACTCTTAGGACGCATGTATCATTTAAACAGCATAC
>NC_056522.1:159819091-159949355 GCF_019175285.1 Sceloporus undulatus | reverse complement strand
TTTGGAGGTATGCTGTTTAAATGATGCATGTGTTCTAAGAGTCCGGAGTCTGTGCCAAAGCTGTGCTCCGGTCCTTAGGACTGGAGCGTGGCTTTGACATGGCTTCTGGACTCTTAGGACGCATGTATCATTTAAACAGCATACCTCCAAAGTGACCTGAAGCAGCTTTATTTTGGCCTGTCTGTATGGGGCCTAAAATAGAGCAGGACTCTGACCCATCTCCCCATTATAACAGTAATGAAAAGAAAGATTCAAAAAGAGAAAAAATACATTCTACATTTCAGTTCCAGCTCAATAATTCTATTAGAATTACTAATAACCAAACATTTATTATATTGTTAGATTACTTATTGCTCAAAAAGTCCATAAATGGTTTCCAATCTTCCTGAATTCTTCAGTTGGTTTATCCTTTAGAACCAATGTTAATTTGGCAATTAGGGCCAACTCAGCAAACTTAATCCATTCTTCCATTGTTGATGCTTCAGTCCGTTTCCCCGTTTGAGCAAACAATAGTCTTGCATCAAAGACGTAATCCATACTTATTGTCCTGTTCTTTATCCATAATGCCCAACAAAACCATTTCTGGTATCGTTACAAAATCTGCCTTAATGTTTTTGGGATTAACATATAAAATAAACAGCAAAGGTGAAAGCAGGCGCAACCATATCTAGTTTTCTTTTGCGTTTCAATCAGTGTTGTTGGATTACCATTTGCCAAAATCTGGGCCTTTTAAGGTGAATAAATTGTCTTTATTGCCTGAATAATATTTCTATCGAAGTCCATTCTCTCCAATATTTGAAATAAATAATTCTGAGAAATATTTTCAAAAGCTTTCTCTGTAAAGCAGCCTTTATGTCATTATGATGTTCCAAATACTCAGTAATATTAAGAACAGTTTTTACATTGCTCCTTAATTATCTTTATGGCAAAAATCCATTCTGATCCTCGTGGATATTCTGAGAAATATGTTTTCTCAATCCACTTACCAAAGTAGTATTAAATATCTTACAGTAATTGTTTAGTAATGAAATGAGTCTATAATTCTTTATCGTTGTCTCATCTGTATCTTCCTTATAAATCACTATAATATAGGCATTTCTCTAAGAACCTGACATCCACCCTTTTTCTAGTAACTCACCACGCACCGTTTTTAATGGTTGCAACCATCTCTTGCTATTATTAATAAAGAGAAGTGAAAGGTACTTTGTCAGTATGCATTGGACAAAGGGTAAAACACCCTGGCTGAGGTGTGTGTCATATGATGTGTGTGTGTGTGTGTGTGAGAGAGAGAGAGAGAGAGAGAGAGAGAAGGTGAGAAGGCAGGACAAATATTAACAGTGAGGCTGAGGAAAGGCATTTTGGAAGGGCAGTGATTCCAGCGACAGTGTATTAATGGTGGAAGGGAGAGGTGCGTGTGTGTTTCTGTGCATATGTGCTTGTAAATGTGTGTGCATGTTTTGTCTGCATACGTGCTTGTAAATGTGTGTGCATGTTTTGTCTGAGCATACGTGCTTGTGAATGTGTGTGCATGTTTTGTCTGTGGATATGTGGTTGTCGGGCCTAGTGCAAGGGGTTGGCACTATAAAAGAGATCTCAGTGGGTGAGATGTGGCAAAGAGGCTTATGGGGAGAGAGAACGCTGAAAGGTAGATAGGGACAGGAAGAAGTAGCATGAGGAAATATTAGTGTATCTGACTTTAAACCATTTATTTCCCCAGTCCGTCTAATACCAAGGGCATTGTGTGGCATAAATAAGGGAAATGGTTGGCTCTGCCAGGGCTGGCCCTCCTATCAAACAGCAAACTTGCCAAAGGATTAGCTGGAGCTAGGTGTGTGTGCCACAGAGCCTTCCCTGTGCCATCTTCCTTTGGGAACAGTAAAGGTGATTGTGTCGAAGTGAAACTTAACTGCCAGTCTGGTCAACTTTTGTATATTGAATAGCGGAAGGAAAAGACTGAAAAGATCAGACCACATGTGTGTGTAGGAGGGGTGTCAGGCAGACTGAAAGATGGGAGAAGAAAAAGTGTTAGGTCAAGTGTGGGGAAGTGAAGAGGGAAGTTGGGAGAAAGTGAGGAGAGGAAGATGAAGGGGAAGGAGCCAGACTACATAAAGGACCAGAATCTACTTATCAGACTAACCAAAGTGAAGTGTATTTTAACCACTCGATAGCCATAATATGGTTACAATTAGGGTTGCCAGACTGAAAACTGGAGCAGGCCTCCATACCTTTAATGGTTGTGTAGAAGAGGGAAATTTCAGCACATGTTGCTTGTCATCCAACAAGGCTGCAAACAACACCTCTGCAATTCCCTCATCCACACAACCATTAAAGGTACAGGAGCCCTCTCCGGTTTTCTCTCTGGCAACCCTAGGTTAAATAGTGTTAAAATGGAGTGGGTAGGGTGGGAAGCTCTGTCAGTCACATTCGTCTCTCTAATGTTCTCTAATGTTTAGTATTCCTGTGAATAAAGCTCTCTTCAAGGCCTCCTCTCAAGCAAAGAGTCTTTGTGCATGGCCCTTCAGAGCTCACAGAGCAGCGCTGCCTTTGGCTTCCAATGGGAAGCCAGTTTTGTACGTTGGATGGCAGCTGTTCAGGCAGGAACAATGGCCCCATTGACTGCCCCCCCCCGGCCCTCCTGGGGGAGATATGCCAGCCAGATCTGCAGCTGGAATGGGTGGATGGCTACACAATGTCGCACAGGCTAGGCAAGGCCCTGGTTGACCAGACTTCTCCCTGTTTTGGGTGACCAACATCTCTCTCTCTCTCTCTCTCTCTCTCTCTCTCTCTCTCTCTCACACACACACACACACACACACACACACACTTTTCTTTCTTTTGGGGAAAGTGAAGCTTTTTTAAGGACCAGAATGCTAGGAAGGATTACCACCCTTGGCAGAAGATTCGGAATGTGGGGCACTGCAGATGGCAACTCCATTCCACACCGAGTGTACTGTGTGATAATAGACTGGCAACAGGGCCCTTCTGTATTTTCCATAGGATCTGGAAATACCCAATGCATTGGGTGTACAAAAGAGACCAAATCTCAGGATCTAGCGATAGCAATAACAATAGCAAGTACATTTCTATACCGCTTATCAGTGCACTTAAGCACTCCCTAAGCGGTTTACAAAATGTAAGCTAATTGCCCCCAACAAGCTGGGTGCTCATTTTAGCAAACTCCTTGGAAGGATGCAAGCCTGAGTCAAGCTTGAGCCCTTGCGCTAGTATTGAACTCGCAACCTTATGGTTTGTGAGTGGCTGCAGTACAAGTATTTAGCCACTGCACCACCAGGGATCTAATGCAAAAGGGGTTTATCCTCAAATTAGATCCAATCAGCCCAATCGTTTTCATACATCCTAAAACTTGGTCTCTCTTTTACAGCCAACCTCTATGTAGAAAGAGAATAAAGTGACACAAACCTGGTGTTCAGTACCTTTGATGTTGTTGTGTGCCTTTGTCATTTCCAACTAATGGCAATTTATCATGGTTTTTTTTCTGGGGGGGCACAGGATTTGTCAAAGGAGGTTTGCCATGACCTTCCCTTGAGGCTGAGAGCATATTAGTAGTAGAATATTTGTTTTAATATGTTTTTATATATGTTGTTAGCTGCCTTGGGTCCCACTTTGGGAGAAAGGCAGGATAAAAATTATTTATTATTATTATTATTATTATTATTATTATTATTATTATTATTCAACCTTCCAGGACGCCTTTAAAGTAGCCACTGGGGAGCAAAGACACTTTAGAGATCAGTGCTAGAGAATGATGAGATATAATACTGTAAATTAGGAAGTTCCAGTCTATCACTAGAGCAGTGGTGGTGAACTTATGGCACGCATGCCAGAGGTGGCACTCAGAGTCCTCTCTGTGGGCACATGTACTGTCACCCCAGCACAGAGTTTGCCAGAGTTTGTTACTGGAAAGTCAGAGGGACTTGGCACTTCGCAATAAATAAGTAGGTTTTGGGTTGCAGTTTGGGCACTCGGCCTCTAAAAGGTTCACCATCACTGCACGAGAGGGTTGAATTGGCACAACAGATTCTCATCACACTGTACATGTTGACTGATATAATATTTGGAAAGTTACTTTTAAAAGCAAGCGACAAAACATTTTATCACCCAACCATTACCACCTACAGTAGTTACCATTAACATTATAGTTCTGAAGAAATACATTTACTCATTTCTTAACAGTACTTTGCTTAAAAACAAACACCAGAATCGTACAAGGTGCTGGCCTACACCATGAAACACTCTGTCCTCCTATCCACTTCAGCATTGCCTTAACAGCCACAACATAGCGTGAAGCACAACCAGCCAGCACTTGAACTGTGTGATATTCCTTCCCCTACATTTATGAAGGCAACACCTCGTAACTATGAAAGTAACTAAAAGTTACTATTATAGAAAGGCTGCAGTCAGCCCTCCTTAGATTATAATTATAATCAATGTTGTTGCACCTTAGTTACTGAAGAAATTAACTAATGGCCAAACTCTAATTATTTAAGTAGTAAGTTCCAAGCTCTGAATTCAAGGGTGTTTTCATTATCGGCAACAGTTTTGTCAGTAGCAAAAAGAGACATTCTCATCATTAGTTTTTAATCTACATTGTTTGTTGTGAGCCTCCTTGAATCTCATTGTTGGGGGAAAGGCATAATATAAATGATTATTACAACACAACTATTCATTCATCTAATGGCTATAGAATATATTGTGAAAGCTCATGCTATACTATATGTGGTGATTTTAAAGATGCTGTGGGATTTTATTTATTTATTTATTTATTTGGTGCAATGGACTAACATGGCTAGCCCTTTGGAAAGAGCAGCTTTGGGCTGTATTAAACTTTATATTTAAACAAAAGCTCTTCACATTTATGTCTCTTTTTGCTGCTGCTGTTGATGTCTCATTTAAGCTTTTGCGGTGAGATGTTTTCAGTTTGATCTTGCCCAATAATAGACCCAGTGTGCATGAGCGTTTTAGTCAGTCTGAAGCAACCACAATCAAATTAGATTTGGGAAAGCAGGGAGATTGGTCATAACCCAGCTATGTGACTCGTACTTTGATCTTATTTTTATCTGGCTTTGATTTTCTATGAGAGTTGGTGAAAATCCCCCGAAGAGAGGATATGTTTTATTTCAGACTTTTAGTACCCTTTGTTCCTTTGTATTTTCAATGTTTTTTCATTGCTAAAGTAGGTTTGAAAGAGGGCATGAATTTCATTGTGTTGGGTCTGAATGTGTGTCCGGGTTTAGGTTTTACTTTGGAGAAAAAGGTGATGGTAGTGGCCAGACATTGTCATTTTCCATATGTGATCCATGTTTTTTCACCTTTTCATCTGTCTTTGTTTTTTATTACAACAGAAAATCCAGTAAGAAGGGTTGGAATGGAATAGATGCCCAATATCTTTTGACTGGTATACTAGAAATGCCCCAACTGAATGCATGCCAAAGGGAGAGGTTGCCCACCTTCATTTGCTCCTGTAATGTTTATCTGAAGTCCAACTTTACCTCAGTTAATAAAGTAAAGGTGTCCCTGGCATTACTTCCTCAATAGAAAATGTGGTACCAAAGGCAGATTAGATACTAAAATAGTCAATAGTTTTCTTTTTTATATATACCAGTATCTTATTCTAACCTTCTGTTGTGATGAGCCCTGAGTGGATCAAGCCTCAGATTAAGATAGCAAGATACAGGTATGCTTCAATTTACAGAGCAAATATACTGTTCCTGGCCATTACGTCTTTAACAGAAAATTTGTCTCAGAAGCAGAAATAGCATGGAAGGATGAGAGATAGGTTCTTACTTTCAACATGTCTCAGCAAACCTTTTATTCAAAACCATCAATATGCACATGTGAAATGAAACAACCAGATTGGGCCAGGTTTGCCCAAGTGAACATGAACATCTGAACCTTAGAGACCACTTGAAGGCTTCTTCCAAAATACATCCAGCAGGATATTTCCTTTCATCAACCTCCATTTCTCTTATGATTTTCATGTTGATGGCCAGACTTATAGATCTGCTGGAATGAGCTGTTGAGGTAGGTTTATCTAGTCTCACCTTTTCTCTCTGTTTTGCTATCTATACCTACTCAGTATGGGATTCTGGGTGCAGCTGTTGCTTACCTGTTGTGGAGGTCATTCAAACGTCATTTATTTTAGTGCAGTTATGCGAATCATCTCACTCACACATTCCGAGTTTGTTATGCACACTATGGAACCGCACCAATGCGCATCTATCTAAGTTTGGCTGCTCACATGTGCAAACATTCAAATAAAGATGGCATCAATTATGCAAATGAATTTGGAATTTAATCGAGTGCATTTGGGATGCATGTGAACAACGGAGATTCAACCCGGATCCATCCTGGATTATTTTTATAGTGTGAATGACCCCGTAGTTAACAAACATAGTAGGATCAGTTAGAGTAGAATCCCATTCTTTCCCAGCTGAAACTTTGGTTATTCATTGTGTACTGCAACAGAACAGCAAAAGTTTGTGTTTCTCCATCCCTCTTTCACTATCCTCTCAGTGCTGATGCTGCTAAAAAATACTCCATCTAGACAAGGGATGAAGAAGAAAGAAGGGGCAGGGCAGTCACTGAGGCTTGCCTGTGTTTGAGTGAGCAATCTCCCTTATACAGCTACTTTTGAAGCTGAATGAATTAATAATATATACATTTTTAAATACACAAACAAACACATTTAGGTATGTCTGATGAAATAGCATTATGCCTGCAGAGTGACATACCTCCAAGGCCTAGTTCAAGTGTAATGGGAAACCATATGCAGATATTCTGTTGAGAATTATAGCAGGGTAAACTATCTCTGATTGCAGTTTTGGAAATGTAACATTGGACAATGACCATATTCCCAGGAGGAGAAGCACTGAATAAGCTGAATGAGTATTATGGACATTGCACAACAGTTGTGATGTAAAACAGTGGCACTTTGCAGGACAGGTTGCCCTTGTGGAATGACAAGAGGAAGGGATTGC
Organism: Sceloporus undulatus; assembly: GCF_019175285.1. Lineage (NCBI taxonomy): Eukaryota > Metazoa > Chordata > Lepidosauria > Squamata > Phrynosomatidae > Sceloporus > Sceloporus undulatus. The sequence continues at coordinate 159,942,357 of NC_056522.1, read as the reverse complement.
AGCAGCTGTTTTCTGTTACAAGAATTAGCAGTTCCCTCTCTCTGTATATATAAATCCCTTCAAGTTGCCTGCCAACCTGTGGCAACCTCATGAGCTTCATAGGGTTTTCTTAGGTAAGGAATACTCAGAAGTGGTCTTGTCAGGTTCTTCCTCTGAAATATAGCCTACAACACCTGATATTTGCTGCTGGTCTCCTATTCAAGTAATAATCAAAATTGACCCTGCCTAGCTTCCAAGATCAGACAGTATCTGGTATGCTTTGTCTGTTGCACACCATAATAAATGGTCAATTTCAATGCTTAAACCACACAATTCCTCATATTGCCTGAATTTATGAAACTGTGGATCTCTTGAACCCTGGTTGAGCAAAATGTAGACAGGATCTACTGGTAGGTTTCTGGATTGTTTGACATTGATAGCTAAGGATTCCTGGCTCCAGAACAAAAGGCTCTCCCATCCAAATTTTTTGGCTAAAATGAAAAAGCATGTGTGTGTGCGTGCGCATATGTGTGTGAAAGAGAATGAAAGAGGGAGAGAGAGAGAGAGTGATCAGGAGCAGATTTTTGTGTACAAAAAACCCCATGATTTTTGTAGTACTCAAAATAAGCCAGTGATATAGAATCATAGAATCATAGAGTTGGAAGAGACCGCAAGTACCATCCAGTCCAACCCCCTGCCATGCAGGAAATCACAATCAAAGCATCCCCGACAGATGGCCATCTAGCCTCTGCTTAAAGACCTCCAAGGAAGGAGACTCCACTACACTTCAAGGGAGTTTGTTCCACTGTCGAACAGCCCTTACTATCATGAAGTTCCTTCTAATGTTGAGGTGGAATCTCGCAGCTTGCATCTATTGTTCTGGGTCCTGTTCTCTGGAGCAGCAGAAAACAAGCTCACCTCCTCCTCAATATGACATTCCTTCAAATATTTAAACAGAGCTATCTGTATAAGTAGCCCATGGTTTCTATACCAGTGGGGTGCTGAATCTCCTCTGAACTTTAAAGGAGGTATCTTAGCTGCTGAACCTCTTTGGGAGATTGGTCCAACACCTTGGATAGATCCTTTTAACTTTAGACTACTAGTCACTACTGGTATGTAATGGTTAGTCACTACTGGTATGTAATGGTGGGAAAGTTGGCTTTTCGAGGTTAAGGAAGGACAGAGAGTGGAAATAGAAATTCAACTTTGGCATTTGAGGTTGAATTAGATGCAAATAGATGCAAACTGTCCACTTCACAGGAAAGAAGACAGCGAACCACTGGTGTGAATGTGCAAAAATCTGCAGCAATTCACATAATACACTTATATGCTGACTAGCCCTAGGAATTAATAATTACAAATATTATTCCACCACAAGTCATATTTACTAGGGAGTAGGGAGAAAGTGCTATAGAAGAACAGGGAGACTTACACCTGAGTAAATGACTGTGATGTTGGTGCAGTTTGTCAGTTGCTTGATAATCTTTGTATTCCATGCAGGATTTAAAACACAATTTTCCCATGGAAATTTGAGATTTTTATGTGAATTGTGGGTTTGAGTTTGGAGCACTAGCTTTTGCCAGTTGTGGATGCACAGCTATGGATATCTTCTGGTTCAATATATAGTTGATCCTCGGCATTTGCAGCTTTGAAGTTTCTAGATTTGATCATTCACTGTTTTTAAAAATGTTCTCTCCAGGAATCCCTTGGTCTTCCAATGCTATTCTATGGTCAGTATCCACCAGAGTTCACACTGGAAGACCTAGAGACTCCTAGAGAGAACACTTTTTGGGGCACTTGTAGGTCCTCCAGTACAATTCTATGGTCAGTTTCCAGTGGATATTGACCACAGAGTTACATTGGAGGATTTAGAAATTCCTAGAGAGCTGTTCTCTCAGGTTAAAAAAAATGTTGTTTTTCCATATTTGTGTAATTTTGTTTTCCTAGGATTTTAGAGTATGAATGCAAACACACACACACACACACACACACACACACACACACACAGAGTCTCACATGTACGGAATATAAACTGTAGTTGAAGTAAGTATGTATGCACCATAATGATTTGTATGAAGCTACTAACATTCTTTTGCAATAAGATTTGCAGAATTGTGCAATTCACATTAAGTTAGTCATGGTTTTGTCCCATTGAAATCAATTGGGCCAGTTCGGTATGACTAATGGAAGTTCCATTCATTTCAGTGGAACTAACAGAAGTGACTAATCCATTCTGGATCTAGCCCAGTATCTTTATTGCTGAATATATTCTGAGTCACAGACACAGTCACAGAATGCTTGCTGTTTCTCTATTACTGTAATATTCTTTGGAAATATACAGAAAGGCTTCATTCTTTCAACATTTGGTAATGCTTCATTGAACCCGAGCGTTTAATATGCTTGTACTCTGCAAAATGCCTTTTAAATGTACACAGCAGCAACAACAAACATATACATTCCCCTTTGGGAGAAACAAAGACATGTCACTGTCAGGGTGCTAAGCTTCCTTCCATTCCTTTCCATTATACGTATGACATCCTCACATATATTGCATCATATCATATAGCTATCAGGATGTCAACTTTCAATGAACTGAGCCTTTATCTTTCTGTATCTCTAAGCCATTTGATATAGCATTTTTTTCCCCATTATCACCATCAGGTTCTGTTGAATTTTCCATAGTGCCTGTTAAAATTTTATATTGACATTATAGACACTTTTAGATGTACAGAATTCTGCCCCTTATATCATACCATTTGCATTTATCAATTCTAAAGAATACTATCACATTTCTAAAGTGGCATTCAAGGATTATTATTAACCTTTATTTATAAAGCGCTGTAAATGCTCAAGGATCAATCTCCTTGAGCATTGCTAAATCCTAACAGAATCTGTTACATCATAAGCCCATTAAGGCAATCATTATAAGCATCATGGGACATATATATCTCATTATAACCTTACCAGCACCAGTATATATCAACATATTGGACAATTTATCAGCCTATTAATTTATTGGGAACAACTTAGCTGTCTGAGACAGAAAACCTCCCCACTGCAGACTACCAAAGGCAATCTAACTTGAGGGTCTATCTTAACTCCTTTTATTCTTTCCTTACCCTCATCCAGCTTATCAGATTTCCAATCAAAACAAAGTTATTTACTATATCTTGCTCATACCTATCCCATTAGAACAGAGATGCTTATCTATGATTCGTCTCTGATTCCAGCCCTTGTACGTTTGGAGTCTTATGGCTGCCTATCATCTACCTGCGCACTAGCTGTGGGGTTATCCTCAGTCAAATCTTATGAATGTCTTTTCTTTTTAAGTACAATTGAGCAGGCAATTTGCCTGGCACTAGGCCAGTCATTTACTTTCATTTTTCCTGAAGTGTTCAGACTTGTCTCGATTTACATTTCAATTGGCATTTTCCCCAGATTGTAGCTGATGCTTGTTTAATGAGACATATATCCTAATATATCTGGCCTCTTAAATTAGTTTTCATGTTATACCTCTTATACTCTATATACTAGGTTACATTTTATACTCATAAACATATCCCCAGGCCTCAAAGATGTCCACTAAATAACCTGGCCTGTAACAGTGTTCTCCACCCACTTTCAGCTCTACTAGGTGAGTTTACAAGCCATCTTGAGACACCATTTTTAAAACATGAAAGCAGACATTGGCCTGTTACAGACTGCCAAAATGAAGCTGCTTCGGGTCTCTTTGGAGGTGTGCTGTTTAAATGATGCATGCACCCTAAGAATCCGGAAGCTGCACCAAAGCTGCCCTCCAGTGCTTAGGAATGGAGTGTGGCTTTGGCGCGACCTCCGGACTCTTAGGACCCATGCATCATTTAAACAGCATACCTCCAAAGAGACCAGAAGCAGCTTTATTTTGGCAGTCTGTAACAGGCCATTGTAAGGCATGGATCACTCCCACAATGGGATCTAGGATTTGGAATCTTCACAGCTTATTCCACTTCTTTGCCAGTTTCTGTTCAGCTGCCATTTCTTTTCTCTTCCTTTGCACAGGCCTATGTAGGTTTACACGGAAGTGAGTTCAGTGGCGGCTTACTTACTATTATGTGAATACAAACAGAAGCATCAGATGTGTTTCGGAAAGCAAGCTGTGTGTGGTATTGTTTCCAAGAAGGTTGTGCAGCATGAACATCACAAGATAACAGGCTCACGTGCAGCACACCAGAAGAGAAATCTCATCCAATATGATGGTTTTTAAAAAACCTTTGTGGACCTCTTTTCACTGGTAGTGTTTGTCCAGACAGTGGGTGCCAAGTTCTATCAGTCAAAAGACATGGCACAGTGATTTCAACATGATTGGCACCAAGGGTTGGAAGAGCTGCACAAACAGCTACTGATGGTGGTATGAAGAATAATCTGTAGATATTACTGATTTGCAGAGTTTGGAAAGTAAAACATTTTGGATTACAACTGTCAGAATCTCCCAGCTATAACTATAGTCCCCCAAAATAATTTTTTTTAGATTCCACCTGCACTATTTTTCAACCTGTGGGTCGCAACTCCTTTCACAAGGGTCGCGTAAGACCACTGGAAAACACATATTTCTGATGGTCTTAGGAACTGAGACACCACGATTTTATGGTTGGGGGTCACCACAGCATGAGGAACTGTATTAAAGGGTCATGGCATTAGGAAGGTTGAGAGCTACTGCTTTATATTAAAAGCCTGTCTGGAAGGTATTCCCCTTGGAGGTAGAAATGGGATGCCTTGTGAGAGCTCCCCTTGTATCAGAGTTGTGTACATCCCCCCCCCCATTTGCCCCTTGTACCAAGAGTTGCACCCATTAACTTTGTTCTTTTTTCCCCTTCCAACACTACTCCTATTTCTTCTACTTTTTACAGGGCTGGCCCCTGCCTTCATTGTTCATTGTGGTGAGTCGTGGGTTTAAGTTTGAACTTTGAAGGCCCTATCCAGGTGCTGAAGCCCATCCCCATAATAACGTCTTTGAAGTTTAGACTAAACCCCAGAGCAGATTCACCAGCCCACTGACATCTGAGCCAATTGCTCTCATTGACATCAGATCCACTGTAATCATTCAATGTACAGTCATAGCATATTTTGCAATGGGATTTCTGATTCTGTACCTCATTCCTGAATGAGGAAACTATTTTGGCTCTGTATTAAAAGTATAAAAATAGAATGGGAAAGCCATGCTGCTTTTGCATGATTAATGTGACATGGCAGTGAGCTGCCCCTGAGGGCTTCAGGCAATCCCTTAAAGCTTTCCTAGTTTTACTAATAACCTACTCCCTGCTGACAAATGAAGTCAGCTTTGTGAAGCAATGAGGAAGCAGGTTGGAGTTGTCATCAGAGAGAAAGAGAGACATTGGGGGGATTTTCTTAAAAGGCCAAGGCCTCCTGTTGCCTGAAGAATAGGATGGGGGGAAATCCTACCACAACTACCTCACTGGGTCTTAACATCATCCTACTCCAAAGCTCAGCTTCTGGGCCTGCTTATCATGGCCTAAATACCCAAAAGGCACCAGATCCCATCTGGTTTTGGAAGCTAAGCAGAATCAGCCCTGGTTAGTACTTGGATGGGATACCGCCAACAAATAGCAGTCACAGTAGGCTATATTTTAGAGGAAGAAACCATCAAAAACACCTTTGAGTATTCTTTCCCAACAAAAATCCTAGGGATCACCATAAGTCGACAGATGATTTAAAGGTGCACACACACACACACACACACACACACACACACACGTCTGTTTATCAGGGTAGGCCCAGCAGTCATGCACAAAAGAGACATCTCCCCCCTCATGTAACAGATACTAGGAGTCAGTAACTCTTTGAGTTCCCATAGCCTTTTCCTTCTTGGAGGAAAAAGCTGTATACTCCACACCAGGGGTAGGCAACCTGCAGCCCGCAGGCCGGATGCGGCCCGGCAAGGCCTTGGGACCGGCCCCAGCCCGGTCCTGCCGCCAATTGCCGCCATGGCCTTTCGGGGGCAATTGTCTATAGAAGCCTCAGAAACATGCATAAATAATTAATAAATAATTAAACATTTTTTTTAAAAATAATTTTTTTTCACGTGTCCTCCATTTTTTAAAAAAGTGTCTTCCATTTGAAAATTTTGTCCTACATTTGTCCTGCGTTATTTATATATTTAATTTTTAAAAAAACATTTAATTATTTATTTTTTGGCTTTGGCCCCCCCAGTTGTCTGAGGGACAGCAACCCGGCCCCCGGCTCAAAAAGGTTGCCTACCCCTGCTCCACATTGTCTATCCTAAGCCCCATAAGTTAACCTGTGCCTATCAGATGTAGGTGGAGAATCCTATCACCTTGCCAGAAATGAAGTAAGACTCCACAGCCAGTCCAGTTGGCTTCTGCACATGGAATGGAAAGGATATCATCTTGGATGTTGTTTCAGGTAGCAAAATGTTTTGGACCAGCCAAATTCCTTGTCTCATCCATATGTTTTCAGCCTAGTCTGTAATGATGCAAGAAGGCCCAAACAATGGCATGTTTTCTCAAACTTGGTGACAGTCCTGGTTGTCGGTCTTCCAGATTTCTTACTTCAAATAGTTTATATATATCAAAGCCATAATGGACAATATATGTTTGCGTACCCAAGCAAGAGGTCACTGTTGTTCATTGTTGTCAAGGCAGTTGTGACTCTATGAATGGTAGACCTCCAAAATCTAATATGGTCTTCTACTTTTTCTACTGTCTTCCATTTTATCAAGCATTATTGTCTTTTTCAGTGAGTCCTGTTGTCCAAAGTATACAGTTTAGTCATTTTGGGTTCTAAAGAGAGGTACTCTTCCCAAGAGAGCCAGCATGGTGTGGTGGTGTGAGGGATGGACTAGGTCACTAGGACTTTCAAGATTGGGATTTGATTCCTTACTCAGCCATGCAAACCTACTGGGTGACCTTAGTTGAATCCTATCCTCTCAGCCCCAGAAAACTTTGTGATAGGTTCACCTTAGGATCGGCATAAGACAGAAACGACTTGACACACAACAACAACAGCAGCAGTAGTGGCAGCAGCGGCAGCAGCAACAGCTGTTCCTAAAAAAAGTACTCTTTTGAAAATAAAAACTTTCTTGTTTAAGTCCTCTATCACATATGGCAGAGGTGGTGGAGGAAAACATAGTGCCTTCAGTCAGCTATTAGAGAAACTTCTGGAAGGGCTGGCTGAGAGCAGGAAAGGGTGCCCCACTGTCTCCTAGAGCCTTATTGTATGAGAAAAGAAAGCCAAAAGGGGGAGTAGTGGCTTTCTCCGTGCCAATTTTATGGTTGCATGATTCACCAGGAGCCAGTACTACAGCCACAAGGTTGTAAGTTCAATCCTAGAACTTTATTGCATTGGCCCTGAAATGGGCCTTTAGCATCCCAAAACGGAACGTTCTGGGGACGGGAGGCAGCAGGGACTGCATTTTACTGCACAGCGAGAACGCTGCCTTTGCCTCTGAGCATCCCCATCCCCTTCCAGATGCATCCCAGAGGGGGCGATTTTCGGGAACGCTTGAGAAGCGTTCCCAGAAATCACCCCCTGGGGACACACATCCGGAACTGGATGGGGTTGTTTGGTGGCGGCAGCAGCATTCTCACTGTGCAGTAAAATGCGTTCCCCGGTGCCTCCCATCCCCAGAACGTTCCGTTTTGGGATGCTACAGGCCCGTTCCGGGGCCAATGCAATAAAGTTCCTTGAGGAGTGCTCCAAGGTCCACTCAGCCTTCCATCCTTTTGTAGGTCAGTAGAATGAGTACCCAGCTTGTTGAGGGCAATTGGCTTACACATTGTAAACTGCTTAGGGAGTGCTAGTTCACTGATAAGTAATATAGAAATGTACTTGCTATTGCTGTTGCTATTACAGTTGCCCCTCCTTTTCACGGGGAATCCGTTCCAGACCCCCTCGTGAAAATGGAGTTTCACCTATATTCAAGCCCCGTTGGCTTGAATATAGGCGTCGGGGCGTACAAGCATGCACCATGGGCATGCGCCCCATTAATTCTCCCTCCATCCCTCGCACATAAGCAAGGGGCACAAGTCTGAAGACCATGAGAATGGAGGGAGGACTGTATATGTGGTAAAGTCTTAATCACTTTAATCACTGTTCACTGATCAGAGATAGTGGGGGACTCCCTTCCCCAGCCAGATGCCACATATACTGGCCTCTAAACCATCCTGCACTGTCAATACCATAACAATTTGCTCTTATATATGGAATAGCGTGTGGGGGAGTGCTATGTATCCTTCACAATAGGCAGCAAAATGCCTTGGCCTGACTCTGCTTTCATGCAACATATAGTGGACCCCTTGGTAAACTTGCTTTTTACTTGCTGAAGGTTTGGACAAGAAGGGAACAGCTGGACAGAAGGGTTCTCTCAAGGTCTCTTGCATTTACCATGCAGAGAAAGGAAGTGAAGAGATTTCATGTCAGGCAAAATCAGGGATGGGAGCTGGGGTTTTATGTGGTGTGATCCAACACTTAGGTTATCACATTTTAACTGCTTTTGTGCTGCAGTTGTGAGGGCACCCACACAGTGATATGCACATGCACACGCATTACTGGTCACAGTCAAATACTCCACAAAACTACATCCACTTTAGCCGTAGCTCATTGCTCTGTCCATGATTTATCCCATAGACCACCCAACAAAACACAGTTTGGTTTGCCGTGTGTGGTCTGTTTCTTCCCTACTCTTTTTGTCAGCTCCAGTTTTGAAGACAGGCATCTAAGGAAATACTCCTGGGACAAGCCATGGCTTGAGATTCAGAGATAACAGTAAATCAGACTTCATAAACCAACAGCACACCTGACATCTAGTTGTGGTTCGTCCTGGCCAACAAACTATGATTAGTTTGGACAGACTGCAACACAACAAGCCAGAACTTACCAAACCACAACTTGTCCTATTAGCCTGGCCAGTGTGTTGACAACACAAGGCAATAAGTGCATTTAAAAATCCATTCTAAGGACCTTTGTTTCCCAAGAGGCTTTCAAAACATTGTCAAATGAGAGAGCAATGACCTGAGGCAGTAAGTTCAGCAATAGTTCACTTTGCGAATATGAATTTTAACCCAGTTTCCTGGTTTGTTTTTCCGCCAGAGTATACTTATTGGGTATTTTACTTGTCTATGATGAGAAGGGATGCAGGGTAATTTGAAACTACAAAATATGCAGTGTGGAAAAATACACTGCATTTCCTGCATAACCAGTCTATTCTCATGGATCCAGTGAAATGCTGAGACATTAACTGTAATATATAGGTCAGGGAAGCAGAGGCATATTCAAGATGTAAAGCATTTAATTATCAATATTACTAAAAGAAGATTTACTTGATTTCAAATCTTTCACCAATTAATTTGAATAACATCTTGCTAAAATGTAATTTTTGGGGTGCAGTATCTTTCTGTTGAGTATTTAATTCCTGGTGGAAACACCGGGCTTTCTACCCTGCTGGCATGACTTATATTTTTCAAGCCATGTCTCCAATTGTCTTTGCCAGTAGATTTACTGTCTTTTTCTCTGAGTAAATGTCTCTTAATTCCAGTTGCCAAAGAAGGCTGGTTTAGAACTAAATAAAATCATTTTAACCCAAAATTAAGTCCGACTCATGCCATGTAAGACCCACTTCCAAGCAGGCATCATTGAGATAAAAGCTCTTGTATCAAAATGATCTGGCAGTCATGGGATGGTGAAAATAAGGACGTTGCCAATTTGTGAAATTTGGCTGAAGCCCAAGTGGAGAGAGGAAAGGCAAACAATCCAGCATGACATATTTGGCACTAAGGAGAACTGTATTCTGATCCAGTAAAGTGGTTTATATGTGCTGATAACATGTGTTTATTAACATGAAGCAAGGGAGGGCAATTCAATGCACTACACTACACTACACTACAATACAATACAATAGACTGGCATTCTGTTGGTGCTTTTTGCATGTATAAGGTTCCCTGCGCATATGGTTGTATTTTGTTGACTGATGCATAATGTCTATTGAAGGTTAAGACACTGAACTTATGCATGTGGTCCCATGGCACATCATTATGTCTTCCGTGTTGCACAATGCACCTCATTCTGCATTGTACACTGATTTCATGGTTGCATGTGGTTGCGTGTTGTGCATTTGTGCAGTGTACAATGTGCATTGGGTTGTGCAAAGTTGTCATTTTGTACTGAAGTGGTGTAATGCAAGTAATGGTGTAATAAGGGTCTCCACTTATGAGCTCCCCCTATGGTAGTGTTTGCACTGACCAGGCAACTCCGGGAGCAGCCCAGAATATTCTAGTCCCAGAACTGTCCCAATCTCACCCATTTCCCTAGACAGCTATTTGCACTGTGCCATCTGGTGTGGGCACATCAGCAGCAAGTCCCTTGCTCTGAGGTCACAACAAGCAACTTACAACAGGGCAAGCATTTAACAAATACATGTGAATAGCTGCCTGGAATTGCTCCAGAGGTTTCCTGATCTTCTGGGGAAATGCAGAATAAATAGTAAGTTCCATCTATTATGGGGCAGGGGGTATACCCTGGGTCTAGTGTTTAACTGGTTGGATGTAATCTGTAGTGTTTGCACCAGACTCAGGGATTGGGCCATGCATCGTCCAAACTCCTCATCAAAAGGACCAGAGAAAGGATATGTTATTTGTCCTGTGAAGACAGGGCCTATATCTTAAAATGTAAAATAAAAACCGTTGTAACAATATATGTCTACAGCATAATGTTTTAATCTGTGGTCTTGGCCTCCAGAGACATAGCTTTAGATTTTAACATGCCCATGCTAATTCCTTAGAGCTGGATTTGCCATGATATTCATGCTAATTTCTTAGAGAATGGCCCCATCTAGAACAGGGAAAATACTGCCTCTGGACAGAAGCTGTCACCAATTGTATCTTTTAAATACTGTATATAGACATATGCAGGACCATTTGAAGGGATGTACTCAGAAGTGGTTTGTGGACCAGCTGGGGCAGTTATGTGTCTCCTCCCAAAACGACAAATGCTGTTGTACTTCAGAAGGCAGAACACTCAAATGCTAAGCTCAGCAACTTCAGAAGAAAAACTAGTTGTGTTTCTGATCCTAACATTGTAGACACGTAAAGAGATCTCTAATAGCTATGGACGATTTGTTTTAATGGCTGTAAGAATCAGTTTTCATTTATATAAAAAAATAGAAGTTGATCAGGAAAGAAGATCACGCTAACAAGGTTGCATAATGTCCTCAAAGCAACCTTGCCCCAATGCAACCACAAGAGATGAGAGGACTGATTTCGCTCCTTCCTCTCTCATGTGCTTTCTCAGAGTATGAGAGGAACACACCCACCCTGTGGTTGCTATTCAAACTAATCAGCACTGAAAGAGCGTGCTTTTGCAGACGTTGATCTGGGTTCATGCTGCCGTTCTTTTCATACCAGCAATGGTATAGTTAGGTGATTTTAGACTTTGCATATAACGGTCTTAAGGGAGTCTCCCTCTTTACATGGCAACGCGCACTACTTCACTCCCTTCCAAATCCAGTATTTGAAGGTCTTTGTTCTCATTTTGCTGAGTGAATCTCAGACCCAAAATCATGTCCTGATGGCACCGCCATTTGTATGCTGCTCATTTAACCTGTTCTAGTTTTGTAGGTTATAGTTTTCTGGCATTCTCTTACATTTACCCTGTTTTTATTACATGTAAACCACCCAAATTAGTTTGATTTGAAGGCCAAGCTTTTAACAGTCAGTCAAATGTTTGTGCCCTGTTATGTTGTGTATGTTAAAAGATTGATATGTTGTGTTGTAAAATTTGTTAATAAATTTTTTTAAAAAAATGTTTGTGCCCTATGGGTATTTAAAGAATATCAATGCATTTACAGTATTTCAAAGGCTTTCATGGCCGGCATCCATAGTTTTTTGTGGGTTTTTCAGGCTATGAAGATGCCAGCCACAGATGCTGGTGAAAAAGCTCTTCTAGAACATGGCCACATAGCCTGAAAAACCCACAAAAAGCAATACATTGATTATTTGCCATTTTTATTCCTTTTTATACAAAGAGCGATCCTGTACTGTAATGTTTGAGAAAATGAAAACAAGCTTTGTTAAGTTAAGATATTCTTGATTGCGCCTCCTTCTTGAATGAAAAGATAAGTCAAATCTGCTGTAGTAGTTCTACCCAATCTTGACAGCATAGTTCCAGTGGAAAAGTGATAGCTGCTTCTGTGCTTTTTGCTCTGGAGTACTCAGAAGGAAATGGAAAACATGACATTTGAATGTCTCTCCCAGGAATCTGTGAGTTAATCCTGTGGGTGAACTGCAGGTGGTTTATTCTGGAACAACACAAGCCTGCACATGTTCCTGAAAGTGGGCACTGTTATTGCTTCTGTCTCATATCAAGTAACTCATTCTTAACAAGGTTGTTATTACTATAATTGCTTAATATAGCCTCTCTCCCTATTATCAGCTTAGATTTAACCATACGCTCTGCTGACACACCGTAGGGCAATAAAATAACTTTTTTTTCCCTTTCAAACTCTCAGAGAGGTATCAATCTATTTTCATTTTTTGGACACAATCCTGGGCCAAATCTTTTTTTTGGAATAAATTTGATAGCTTTCCTAGTCAAATGTATAAAAGACTGGGCTGGTGGGAGAAAGCAAAACAGAGTTTGGTAACAAGTTGAAGTCAATGGGCAACTTTAAGAAAAAGCAAATCTCTGAAGGAAACAAGACTGGTTGCATTTCCAGTGGTCTAGAAAGTAGCACAGTTGACATCATACCATACACAGCTAGAACATAATTTAGTGAATTATGGCTCCTGTGGGAACTCAAGCTCTGCTCCATTTTCTTTCATTTAAAAAAAACAACAGGAAAGAAGATGTGCTCATTTTATGTTTATACAGAAAATCTTGAATACAAGATTGCCGATTCTTTCAAGTTCAATCAGATGGATTAAGATATTTAACTCTGAATCCATCCTTAAGTAAACCCACTGAATTAAATTGCTAAATGGTGAAATCACGCTTATATAAATCCCATTGATTCAGGGGTTTACTCTAGTTTTTGTTACATGTCTTCAAGACAACTCCAACTTATGGCAACTCTTTCATAAGGCTTTCTTGGCCAGATTTGTTCAGGGGGGCTGGCATTACCTTCCTCAGAGGCAGAGAGAGAGTGACTTGCCCAAGATCACCCAATGGGTTTTCATGGCTGAGTGGAAATTTGAATCCTGGTCTCCCAGAATCCTTCTCCAAACACAGACCACTATACCATGTTGGCTCTTAGATACTTTATTAGGAAATACCAATAGGATTCAGGCCTTGGTTTCCAGTTAGCTTCCCTACTGCCTTTATTCTACCCACAATGTACTTTCCAATGTGCCTGGTAAGGTCTACATCTTAACCAACAAACTCCATGTTTTATATGAGACTTTTGCTATTCAAATATGTTAGGAGAATAGGATAGTTCTGTGCACATTTGTCTGGTTTATTTTTCTTATAGAAAATGTGTATTTGTCACCTGTTGCACAAAAAAGCCATAGACTATCACACAATGAAAAATTTCTTAGGATTTCTCACACTAGCTTTTGAATTGTGTCAACAGCCAAGTACCATAATATCACTTCATTAGCTGCCATGTAACTAACAGCCTAATCCTAGGCATGTTTAATCAGATGTAACTTCTATTGAATGCACATCACACTCCTATGCACGCTTACCTAGGATAAAGCATGGCAAAAGAGCCCTCTGATCATTTTTGAAGGGATGGATTAGTATGGTGCACACACTGAACCTCTGCTACACTCTCCCACAGGTTTCCCATGTGATTTGTTTTGTTTTCCTTCTACTTTTGATGAATCATTGCTGAAGCTTACACCCAAATCATGTCACTTTAACAAATTTAGAGTAGTGTGAAGCTTTCTAAATACACAGCATTTATACAATAAGGCTGGGATTCAGGAAGGAGCTTACATCGTCATAAGTGGACTTATGTCTGAAGGAAATAGAACTGAGCACTTTCACAATGCCTGTATTTAGCAACGGGCTGCTATGATATAACTTTGTAGGGGAGCCAGCAAAGAGACCAATGTGCAACTGAACTGATGTGTAGTGGGACCAATGCATATTGGAACACAAGCTAGGGAGTGCCGATGCACATTGGTTGAGCCTGATGCACAGTGGAACATCCTTGGTCATGCTCTGACACACATCTTTGCCATTCACTAACAGGATTTTTTAGCCTCTCGGTTACATAGCTAAGTCAGTTATTTCCAAGCTACCTGATGTGAGGGACTGGCAATTATGCCTGTGGACTGGCACTGCCCCATGGGTCATGATTTTGGGTATCACTGCTCTAGTTCTGCCTCAGCTCCATGAAAGCGGATGAAATTATATCTAAAATAATTATCTCCCATCTTAGCCAGACAAATGAAATGGTCGCAGCTATTCCTATCATGGTGAGGGCTGTGTTGTATTTGCTTGCTATATAAGTATAAAAAAATGAGGTGCACTTCAGTAAAAAAAAATATGGTGATCATAATTGAAAGGTTGAATAAAAAGATAAGAAAGTTTGGGGTTTTTTCCACATTCCTTAAAAAAAAACAACGTCACGTTCTTGTCATCATCAGCAGGAAGACATTTTCAAGCTTTGCAATTTTTGATGTTACTAAGAACAAACTGAAATAAAATTCTCACCTATTCATGAGGATCACAAGGTTAGTGAATGTAACCACCTGTTTCTGCAGAGGAGCCCAATACTCCACTCAGCTTGGCAGTTGTCACACTCACACTGCTTGCTCTTTTAGTCAACTTTATACCAAGCGTCTATCTATAACCCTCATGAGGTTGCTTTATTGCTCATTTCCTGTACTTGGAGACTGGGTGACGTGTGGAAACAATGCCACAGGTTGAAGCTAAATACAAATTCACATGGAGCCCTGTAAATTCATAAATATCTCTTATGAAATGCAAAGCCATGCTGGTGCCCCTAGCCCAGAGAAAGAGAAATGTCAATAGGAGGGAAGTTGACTTGTCAAAGTCAAGATGGCATTATCCTTCAGGTGCCATGTTCTGACAGTTTCAGAGTAGTCCCCTTTGGAGAAAGCTACCTATGGACAGAACAATTGGGAAAAATAACCTTTCCTCAAAAAAAGCTATGTGTATGTGTTCCTCAGTTACTCAGATGTTTGCTTTTGTCCCTTCCTCCTCTTTCCCAGTGGAAAGTCATTTAATGTTTCATTTCTTCTGAGAGATAACCACAGACGTTGTTGATATCTGGTAGAATGAGGTTTGCTGGGTGACTCTGGGAACTCCTTCTTTTACTCCTTCTGCTGATAGGCTTTGGATTCAGAGTGGCTCTACATGTGATGCCCATGTTTTCTGCAGAGATTGTTGTCAGATGTGTCGAAGGTGTGGAAGAATGAATGAGTGACACTGTAGCTTGGGTTAACTGAAAGCATTACCACTCTAACAGGGCAAGGCATCTAGTATTCACCAGTCCAAGCTATCAATTACAGTCCTTATTGATAGAATCATAGAATCATAGAGTTGGAAGAGACCACAAGGGCCATCCAATCCAACCTCCTGCTGTGCAAGAAATCTAAATCAAAGCATCCCCATTGACAGATGGCCATCCAGCCTCTGTTTAAAGACCTCTAAGGAAGGAGACTTTGCACTCACCAGAACACTGCAGGTCCCTCACCAGAGGAAGCAGAACCACTTACCATTTAGGCTTGAAAACTATTGATCTCTTCCTAGCAATGCTTGGGACTGACCATTGGTCTGGTCTAGAATCATAGAATCATAGAGTTGGAAGAGACCACAAGAGCCATCCAGTCCAACCCCATTCTGCCATGCAGGAAATCCAAATCAAAGCATACCCAACAGATGGCCATCTAGCCTCTGCTTAAAGACCTCCAAGGAAGGAGACTCCACTACACTCCGAGGGAGTGTGTTCCACTGTCGAACAGCCCTTACTGTGAGGAAGTTCCTCCTAATGTTGAGGTGGAATCTCTTTTCCTGTAGCTTGCATCCATTGTTCCAGATCCTGTTCTCTGGAGCAGCAGAAAACAAGCTTGCTCCCTCCTCAATATGACTTCCTTTCAAATATTTAAACAGGGCTATCATATCACCTCTTAACCTTCTCTTCTCCAGGCTAAACATCCCCAGCTCCCTGAGTCGTTCCTCATAAATAGTCTTCCCAAAACTCTTCAAAGGTCATATTCTCTTTCTCTCTGCTCTTGCTGCTGCTAGAGCTAACTAGAAAAGATGCTTCCATTTTGTTTCAGCTGGTAATGAAATTACTTTTTATTGTATTGCTATGGGTGTTTTGTTACATATTTGTTGTGAAACTCTTTTGATTCTTCCGCAGAAGGAATGCATTATTGTAATTTTGGTGATGTTTTCATTTATATTCTTCTCGTCCTGGTTTATTCTGAACTGCTTTGTTATCGTTGCTGTTGCTGTGTGCCTTCAAGTCATTTCCAACTTATGGCGACCCTAAGGCAAACTTATCATGGTGTTTTCTTGCCCAGATTTGTTCAGAGGAGGCTTGCCCTTGCCTTCCCCTGAGGCTGACAGCATATGACTTGCCTAAGGACACCCAGTGGGTTTCATGGCTGAGCTGGGAGTCAAATCCTGATCTTCACTCAACACTCAAACCACTACATCATGCTAGCTCTCCCCTGTCACTTTTGGTAAAGTGGTATCCAGGGATAGGCCACTACCATCGATCACAGCAGCTGCTTCCCAGTAAGTGGGGGTTGGAGTTGGGGTTGGGCCAGGAGATGCTACATAGCTAGGAAACTATAGTAGTTATGCATTTATGGTAATCTGAGATCAAAACATCAAGAATGACAGCCTGTAAACAAAGCAAATAACTAACACAGGAATATCACAAATCTCCTTTTAAGATTCTATTGAAGTCAAGCCAGTTAAGAGTGTCATTGACATTTCCAGCAAAAGGACAAGTGTAATTATGTTATCGGTAGGTCCTTCCAAAAGCTCTGGTGATATAAGAGGATTGTCCAATGCCTACTCTTCTTGGTCAAATAGTCAATAAATTGGAAACCTTTTTCAACAGAATTGTTTTGTCTGGTTTCTCCTTTGATATACGTTATGTTCACGGTCAATTCCTCATACAATGCCCAGTCCAAAACACCTTGGAACCATGTTTAACTGTTCAAATCATCTACAATGTTCAAATCATCTCAGCGCACTGCATCTGGTAGCTGCCTACTTGATATGAAGCCTGTTTGATCCAAGTGTACACATTTTTCAACAAAATAATTTATATGCTTGGTAAATATTGACATGAAAATCTTTAAGTCTGGTTTAAAAGTGTTATTGGGTGGTAAACTGATACTAAATTTAGGTCACTATGAGGTTTAAGGATGGCTACAACTTGGCTTTTTCTCCAGCTCTTGAGATTTTTTCCTTCTTTCAGAATATTGTTAAATAATTTAGGGATTAATATTATGGAGTATGCTTTATAGAACTCTCTTGAAAAGCCATCCATGCTTGGTGATTTTTCTGATTTAAATGAACTATGACATTAAATCTCATCTTCTGCGGTGCTCTTTTAGTTACGATTAAATAAATCTTAATTTCTTCAAAATTCAAAGCAGCCAGTTCATCTTTTTTTCCTTAATTCTTCTAAAATTAGCTTATTTTTGTTAGTGGAAGCATATTCTCCTGTTAAATTATCTATGCAAGAGATTAAAGTTTATCTTTATTGATTTTTAATCGTTTTTAATCTTGACTTTTCTTGTATACACAATCCCCTGGCTACTTTCTTCATTGTGTCCCATGTAGGAGCTAAAGACATATCAGGTCTTTTATTGTCCAAGAAAAAAAGATCCTAATGCTGATTAATAAATTCTTGGCAAAAAGTGGTCTGGTAAGTGGAATATTGCTCTGCTAAACTGTAACTTTGTAATATATTTTATATGTGCTTCCTATAATAAAATTATATCTTGAAGTCATGAGTTCAGAGCTTTTAAGATTCTTTTCAATTTTCCTAAGACCCTAACCCACTGACATTGACAGAAATCAATTCTAATGTACCCAGAATTGTAACTTGTAATTAGAGCTGAACAAGTATTCATTTTGCTATCTGTCATTCTGAAACTGATATGACACTAGCAAAAGCACAGAATACATTTCCCCTTCCTATCCCCACCTTCCCACAGTCCAGTGAATGGCTGCAAATAACCATCCCTAGTCATGGGCTGTAAGTGCCTCTTTTCCTCCAGAATCTCACAAAGGAGGCAGTCTGGCAAAAGGAAAGAAGGTACAGTTGGCCCTTCTTATACATGGATTTTTTTATACACAGATTCAAGCAATCACGGTGTGAAAATGTTCAAAAAAAGTATAAATTTCAAATATCAAACCTTGATTTTCCATTTTTATAAGGGGCACCATTTTGCTATGTCATTATATTTAATGGGACTTGAGCATTCACAGATTTTGTTATACACGGGGGATCTTGGAACCAAACTCCAGCGTATAACAAGGGTCCACTGTACAACTATTCTGTTGAAAAATATCCACCCTGCCCTTCTTTCTCCCTATTAAACAAGACAAGTTACAATCTTGGATAAATTAAAATGTAAACTCAGAGCCTGAATCTAATATAAAGGGAGACCACCCAAAGGAATTTAACACCATTAGAAGAAATCTCAGCAGTGGAGAGCAAACAAGATGGCAAATTCTCCCCCTGTCTTACTGCAAAGGTTACAAAATGGCAGTCATTCTAAAATCTTCCTCTTGCTCACCCAGAAGGTATTCATGTATGATCCCTCATTTCTTTTCCATCTGATTTCCTCATTGTCTTTTCCGCCCCTTGGTCTTAATGCATTGTGCATTATCTTCAAAACCTCTCCGAATCGGTATGTTTATTGCTTCACATTTTCAACTAGTTGCCACTTGTTTGGTGCCACCAGGGTTATTCCTAACCGGAAGCGTAACACTAATGCTTTTTGTGCTATGTTGTATTTTAGGCCAGAAGTGGAATAAACTGCGTTTATGATAAAACTATAACAAATTTGTATTATAAAGAATTTCATTATTATAATTTAGCTTTATATTCTTTGATTTGGAGGCTGGGAAGTCAAAAGTGTTGTTTTAATGTAGGTTTTTTTTTAGTATTTGGGTTTTTTGTGGGTTATGGTGGGGGCAGAGGGAGGGCGAAGGGTACTTTTATGTATATGTACTAGTGTAATCTACTGCAATGTATTGGAATTTTTATATTGCACAGTGTTCAATTTGTTTATATGTTAATAAAATACATAAATACATATTTAAAAACAAAAACAGAAATACATATTTAAAAACAAAAACAGAAGCTTAAGTGTGTATTCCCAGGCATACTTGATTCCTTTTATTGCTGATGGTTTTAAAGTCTCTCCATGTACACTGGGCTGCATCTTGGAAAATCAAAACTTTTGCACCCATAAAATCTCAAGGAATGGAAAGCTATTCAAGGTTCAAATATTTTGTGCTTTTTCTGAGAAACTTAAGAACTTTAACCATACTGTATCTCTTGGTTGATACTGGGTTTTGTTTTTTTTTTTTGGTTTAGGGCCAACAATTTGTCATATTCCATCAAAATCAGAAATAGAAAACTGGAGAGCAGGGCTTAAGTCATTCAGCCAGATAATATTCATTTTGGCGAGTTCCCCTCTTCTCCTGTTCTGAAACCCCTTTCATTCTTGAATTATTCTTCTGATTTTGATTTTCCAAATTCTCTACCTTATTTTGGAGATCTAAAGTGGTCATTTGCAGCTCTTGAACTACAGTATTATATCATTGGAGATCCCCAGTTGTAAGGCCTCATTTGTAGTGTCTTCCAGTTTGAAGATTTTATTCATCAGATTCAACAGTTTCCAGGGCCCCCTGTGGATACCAAAATCTGTGGACGCACAAGTGCCATTAAATACAATGGAGCAGTAAAATGGTGCCCCTTATATAATCTAAGCTTCCTTTTCAGAATATTTATTTTTGCATATTTTCAAGAAGTGGATGGTTGAATCCATGGATAAAGAATCTGTGGATGTGGAGGGCTGACTGCAAACTGAAAAGGCTTGGGGGATGGAGAGGAGAGAGACTTAGACCTAGATCCTGTTGAGTGGAAGCATAGCCTAACACTGCACCAGTGTAACTCTACAAGCTTGCACATGGACTGAGGCATTTAGGATGGTGTGGCGAGGACACTGTGGTGTCCGCAGAGCTTTCCAGACGCATCACAGAGTGTTACTCAGCCCAGGGGAATGCTTGAGTAAGGAGGCTTCCCAATCTTTATCATTAGTACAATATGACTAGGGGGAAATGCAAGGCTGAGAAGAGAATCAGTTATGAAACTGCACTGCTCCCTTGCTGTCACTGCTCCTCCTCCTCCTCCTCTTCTTCCCTCTCCTTCTTCTGGCTTTTTGATGTAGCATATATCAAAGTTAATTAAAATTCTACTGCTTAATTCTTTGAGGCCAAAACTGAAAGTGTATGACAACAGAGCCCTATGCGGTATTTCCTCATACAACCTGATTATGAAACACAAACCACAGTTCTGAAGAAAACTTCAGGGTGAAAAAAGAGTGAAGAGTAAAGAGGCACGACCAGATCTTTGAAATGATTTATTCCTGTGTTAAATTGTACATACACCTCCGCCTTCACCCCCATGATATCAAGGTGGCCTACAGAGCTTTCCACCTCTTCCATTTATTGTCACAACAACTAGCATGTGAAGTAGTCGGGCTGAGAGAAGGAATGACTGGCCTGAGATAACCCAGAGAGTTTCGTCATTCAGTGGGAACTAGAACCCAGGTTTCCGCAATCACAGTTCCACCCTCCAAACACTATCCTTCAGTGTCTCTCATAATCTGGCAACTACAGCTAGAATGAGGAAATATTTTAAATCTCTGTCTTAATTTTCATATACCTACAGATATGCCACAGTTAAACAAGTACAGTCGGCCCTTCTTATACATGGATTTTTTATACATGGATTCAAGCATCCACAGTTTGAAAATGTTTATAAAAAGTATAAATTTCAAATAGCAAACCTTGATTTTCCATTTTTTATAAGGGACACCATTTTGCTATGTCATTATATTTAAGGGGACTTGAGCATCCATGGATTTTGTTATCCATGGGGATCTTGGAACCAAACCCCAGCGTATAACAAGGGTCCACTGTAGATGTATTCCTGGGTGTTACTTCTTTAACAGAAAATTTGCTACCAGCAGCAAATATAGCAAGGAAAGAAGGGATAGGTTCCCACACCACAAAGAAAGAAGCGCAGCTCAACATGTTTCACCAAATGTTTTATTCAGCACTAACAATGCGTGTACTATTCAAATGAAACAACTGTGTCAGGTAAGCCTGGCCTAAGAACACAAAACTATTTTGAACCCTCTAGAGACATCTTTGGAGCTTCTTCCAAAATGCACCCAGGGATATTTCTTTCTGTTACCAGCTTTTCTTGCCATTTTGGTGGCCAGCGATCTATGCTTTCTTAATATGTTTTTTTTAACATGCTGATAAAGCTGGCTTGCTTGCTTTCCTTTTCTCTGTTTTGCTGTTCCCACATGCTCTGTAAGGGATTCTGGATGCAGAAACTGTTTGCCTTCCTTGTTGTAGGTAGGAAATACAGTCACAGTAGGATGAGCTACAATAGAATCCCACATCTTTTCTAGCTGAAGCCCTTTTGCATTGTTTACGGCCAACACACTACTGCAAACCAGCACTGAAACTCTATGTTTCTCCAATCCCCCTAATGCTGATGCTGCTAAAAAGCTTCCATGTAGACTGAAGACAAAAAGGAAAAAGGAAACGTTGTAAAAATCTTCTTTGGTCCAAAATACACTGCAGAAATAACCCAGTTTGAGGCCACTTTGTCAGACATTGAGCCTTCTCTGTCAGTGAGCTCTGGTGCCACAATAAACTATGATTCCCAGGATACCCTAGCACTGAGCCAGAGCAGTTAAAGCGGTCTCAAACTGGATTATTTCTGCAGTGTATTTTGGACCTTTGTCAAATGCTTTGATAACTGAGGTATGCATGTATATAGTAAGCTTCCTCTGGCACAAATGAGAACTAATTGCTCCCATATGAAATAATCGCTTTGGCCAGAATATTTGTGGCTGCTGTCGGACTGCAGAATCAATGCAGTTTGACACCTCCTTTGCTGCCATCTTGGGATTTGTTGTTTGTTGTGGCACCAGAACTCTCTACAAAAAAAGGCTAAATATCTCACAAAAGTACAAATCTCACAATCCTATTAGCATTGAGCCTTGGCAGTTAAAGCAGTGTCAAAGTGCATAAATTCTGCAAGGTAGATGCATCCTGTGTTTCAAGTTCCTGGGGCTCCATCACAAGGAAGGATTAAACTCAGTTTAGTGTGCTTTGTCTTGCCATTGATCACTGGAAGACAAAACAAGAGTTTCATTTGCATGTCTGGTTGCTGAGACATGCAGCTCCATGGGAATCCTGCCCTAGGAGGAAAATCAGGTCTAAAATGTAGTAAATAAACATGCCCCTTAATATCTATGACAGACTGAAGAAGTGTGGGTGGAAGAATACACTGAGCTTGAAAACTTTCCTTTGCTTGCTGACCTGGTGTTCTAAACAAAAAAAGCAAAAAGCTGTTAGGAGGTTGGTCAAGAGAAAGTTAATGGGCCATGTCTGGATGAACACATCATTTGTTAGGTAAACTACAGGCAATATGTTGCCATGGGAGTTAGAATGGCCAGGCAAGGGAGGTGATGGTCAGAGGAGATGACTCAACTGGATTTCACCGGAGGGCAGAGGCAAGATGGCTTTATAGGAAAAGAATAAACAGTAAGACAGACAGAGATGAAAAGGAGAAAGCTGACTTTTTGGATATTAGCATCTTGGGGTGCTGACTATCCTTCTGCCAATCTAATAGGAAGCAATGGACTTTGGATGCCGGCTAAGCAGGTTCAAGCCAGCCCTCCATGAATATATGTAGATAAGTAGGCATCCACGGATTCTGAACCCACGGCTTGAACTATCCACGGCTTGAAAATATTTGAAAACATTTCAACCCTTGATTTTGCCATTGTATATACGAGATACCAATTTACTAAAACACTGTATATAACGGGGACTTGAGCATCCCTGGGTTTTGGTATCCACAGGGGATACAGTAATTACTGTATTGTAATCTTGTGTGGTACTGCCATGACTCTTATCCAACAGAATCCTGGGATTTGCATTTTGGTGAGATGTTCACCCTCCAAATGCTACTAAGTGCCTGTATTGTATTACTGTATTATAATACAGGGGCCTGTATTACAAGGTACTGTCAATCTGTGTAAAAGCTGTATTCCTATATTTGCAGCACTTGGGAAAAGTGGGGTGCCCAGATGATATTACATACAGTGAGCCCTTGGTATCCATAGTGGTTTGGTTCCTGGACCACCTGGACTATCACCCCCATGGATTCCAAAATCTGTGGATGTTCAAGTTCCATTATATACAATGGCATAGCAAAATGGTATCCCTTATATAAAATGATAAAATCAAAGTTTGCTGTTTAGAATATATATATATATATATATATGAATATTTTCAAACCATAAATGCTTGAATCCAGGGCCAGTTGTATTAACTTTCAAAAGCGGCAAAAAGAAAGGCCTCAGTGGTGAACAGTGAGTGAGAAATGAAGCATCTCAATGCATCTTTTGGTCTGATGTTTTCACTGTATTTTATCTTCTGCTCTTTCCTTTGAACAGGATGTTCCTGGTGTGTTTTACCATAAGTCTCACTGGGCTAGGCGCTATCAATACTTTCTCCTCCGTCTTGTCAGTACTTTCTGGGGCAGAGACTATGGGAAGCCCAGAGGAAACAGTGAGGTCCAGAAAGTCCTACCCTGATGATCTCTTCTTTCTTGCTAGCCCTGAAAGTGGCCACATAGGGATCCATGGCCCTAGAAGAGCATCACTGAACACCAACCCAGAGGGCAATTTATTTTTTGGATTACTATTTCTTGAATCTAGCTAAGGGATTCTGGGAGCTGTTGTCCAAAATAGTAACTATTGTACCCCTCCTGGGCCCAAGTAACAGAAGCTGCAAATGAAGGCAGGATTTTTTCCATCATACCTGGGTAAAACATCAATTTCATATTAGTAGACCAGGGTTATTTGTGTGTTTGTTTTGAAGACTGTAATCCCCCTTCTTGCAGTCTGAACTGCTTACCTCCTTTGGACCCAGAGTTGGAAAATGTTACTTTTTGGACCACACCTCCCAAAATAGTCTGGGATGCCACTGGGTGTATCCACCTTGCCGAATTAAAGCAGTTTGATGTGCTTTAACTGCTGTGGCTCTATCCTACAAAGCCCTGGGATTTGCAGTTTGGACAGCTGAACACTAAAGTTCCAACTCCAGGATTCTAGGATTATAAAATATTCCTGGAAATCAACATGATGAAATTGAGGCTGTCATACATCAGCCATATCATGAGAAAGTATGACTCATAAGAAAAGACAATAATGCTGGAGAAGGTAGAGGGCAACAGAAAGAGAGGAAGATGACAGGTCAGATGGATCGACTCAAATGGGGAGACCATGGGCCTGAGTCTGCAGGGAGGCAGAGGATATAGGGGCATGGAGACATCACATTCACAGGGGCGCCATGAGTCATGGTGGACTCGAAGGCAGCTAACAACAAATAACAACAACAAGAGGCACCAGAGCTCTCTGACAGACCAGGCTGAACTACAACCCTCAGGATTCTGTAGGATAGAGTCATGGCAGTTAAAGTGGTGCCAAGCTACTTTAATTCTGCAGTGGGGATACACCCACTGTTTCCCCTAAGTTCTGATTTGACCACCACCTATGTTTGCTGATCCTCATGCCACTGCTGCTGCTGTGCAATGTGGATGATAATTGTGTTCTTCACGCCATGATGTCACTGAGAGCTCTGATCCCCCATGGCAGCTGCCGCTTGCACATTTCTATTGCTGGTCCTGATGCCAATGTGAACTGACTTTGTTTAGGCTGCTGCACAGCTGGTTCAAAGACCTTTAAGCCCATCAGACTCTCGATTTCTCTAGAACTTTTATTTTCAGTCTGTCATTTGAAATTTGAGAGGCCACCAGGGGAATAAAAGTGACAGAAAGCCGATTTGCCAGATTTCTTTCTCTCCTTCTCCTTGCCTCCCTCCCTTTTTTCTCAAGCCACAGTGGTTCACATCATGGTCAGTGCAGTGCGTGAGTCAGGGCTGCTGCTTGCCAGTTGCTCTCAGGCAGCTCATAAAATAAATTCCTGCGTTCCAGCGACTGTTTCATCCTGACAGATCTTTTTTCTCTTTTAAAAAGTGCACTGCCCACTTTCCACAGATGTTGCCGGTTTTCTGAGGACAGAAGAGACTTCCTGAGGAGATGCTCCCACCCACTCCTGAGGCTGCGTAACAACAGTGAGCCCAAATGACTAAGAAACACAAAAAAAGTAGCCATATTGGCCAAAGGAAAACATCATATTAAAGGAATACCAACCCGAAAGCCATGAAAAGATGTGCAAGTTTTTGTGATATCCAAATTTCTTCATCAGGCAAGAGATTTTATTAAAAAATGGGTTTGGGGTAGCTGAGATGAATGGAAGGATGAAACAAAAAGCAAAACCCTGATTTCAAAATAATATGACTCCAGAATGACGATCAATAACATCACAAATCCACCAAATAGTGATATCTTTGTTGGACCAACCAAAATCAACAATATACATGTTCAGAGCTCAGCTGGCTTCTTCATCTGGTGAGGTGTTACAAGCTAAACAGGAGAAAAAAAAATTGAAGATGTTACATAGGCCTGCATTTTGCTGTTTTTGTTCTCCATTCAGATGGTATAGTTGGGTCTCTCCTGCAGGCTTGCACCTCCTCCTTCTGGCCATGTGGCAATTGGGAGATTTTCAAAGTCCAGGAAATTTAACATCCATTTGCAACACAAAAAGATACGTCCTTTACAATCCAGTATGTCTCCACCCTGTTGTTTGCATGCTGTCCTCAGATGGAATAGAAGATGAAGGATCTGCAGACATGCAAAGGAGGGTCTGTCAGGTCACCTAACCATTTTCACTGGGAGCCATCCCTATACATGCAAAGAAGCAAAAAATGCTTGGAGACAGAGGGATGCTTCACAATACACAATTATAGCATGGTTGTTCCACTTTAACTGCCATGGTTCTATTCTAACGAATGTTGGGATTTGTAGTTTGGTGAAGCACTTGAGCAGTGTGGCTTAGAATTCCAAATGCTTCTTGCTTGTTGTTGTTGTGTGCCTTCAATTTGTTTCTGACTTTTAGTTACCCTAAGGCAGTGGTTCCCAACCTGTGGGTCGGGACCCCTTTGGGGGTCAATTGACCCTTTCATGGAGGTCACCTAAGACCATTGGAAAACACCTATTTAATTACAGTTATGAAGTAGCAACGAAAATAATTTCATGGGTTTGGGCCACCACAACATGAGGAACTGTATTAAAGGGTCACAGCATTAGGAAGGTTGGGAACCACTGCCCTAAGGTAAGCTTATCATGAGGTTTTCTTGGTAAGATTTGTTCAGAGGAGGTTTGCCATTGCCCTCCCCTGAGGCTGAGAGCATGTAGTTTGCCCAATGTCACCCAGTGGGTTTCATGGCCAAGCTGTCTCCAAAGTCATAGTCCAGCCTAGTCCACACTAGGCCAAGCTGGCTCATAAAATAAATGGCAAATCCTAGGATTCCACAGGACACTGCCATGACCATTAAAGTGGAATCATAGCACTATAAGTCTGTAGTGTGAATGTGCCCAGCATGATATAATGTACAACAAACTCATAGGGACACAGGAAGCTCCTTTACATGGAATCAAAGCTTGGAAAAGTTACTTTTGGGGGCTACAGGGGCCAATGCTTGAAGGAAACAAAAACAGATCTTTCCCTGCCATTCTATATTTCCAGTAGGACGATCACTTCTGTTGTAAAATGATTGCAGCATCTCAGAGCTATAGCATGAATTTTCCTTGCAACATTTCACAGATGAAAAATGGGGCACATGTGACCAAGCAACATCAGAGTGTGGCCAAGATGGCAACAATGGTCAAGATGACAAAAGTTAATCACAAGGAATGACAGATAAGTGAGGAAAGAGTTCTGTTGCCAAAATGACTGCAGCTTCTCAGAGCTATGACAGGAGGAACAGCAGTTTGCTTTTGCCTGAATCTTCAGGGAAGAGCAAGATTCTGCTCCCTCCTCTCCCTTGCCCTGAGTTAATTCAGTTCAAGCTACTTTTGCACTTTGACATCAGTCTGCAGCAATTGAAGCTAGCTGAGGACAAAGGGGGAAAGTGGATGGAGGAGGGAAAAACTAGGACATTTTAAAAGCAGCTGAAAAGGGGGAATGGCAGAAGATTAATCATGACTGTCCCTGCCAGATTGGAACAGTTGACAGGTATGGATGAATGATGCTTGGTGACCATACTAACCTGCCTCTTTTTATTTTCCTTTTTCTCACCAAACCCAGAGCACAGAGAGAGCAGGTGGATGGCTGTTCCCTCCCTCAGGACTATTCAGGGAGAAGGGTGGATTTGTGTTGTCTGCCTTTTTATAGTTTGCATCTGTGCCTCTTTTTATCCCTGGCCTGTTTCCAGATGCAAAACAAGGCAAAAGATACATATCTTAGGATAACAAGTGAATCTTGGAAGTGGCTCAACAATCATATTCCAAAACATCTACTGCATACATACATGTCCAAAGAAATATGTATAAAATCCAGTTTCTCCCTACAGTCAGCAGGAAATACATGATTTAAACTCTAGTATCTGTTGGAGGTGTGGCAGGAAATGGGCACAAATGCTCCCCTGGGAGGCTTCGAGGATCTTGTTTGGCTACATTTAAAGCTGCTTCTTTACACCCAGACTCCCCTTCAGACTCCTCTTGTTTGGGTCAGGCTGGGTAAATTTTGGTTAAAAGACTTAGCATTCTGCTACTTGTGTGTGACTCCCATTACGTTGTTTACCAGTCGTCTGATCGAGCAATAGCGCAAGCAAAATAAAATGACAGAGGAGCCAGTGATCCAAGCAACACCTCCTCCTTGGTTTCTCTTCACAAAAGCAAGGTTGAGAGGGAAACTATTTTGATGCAATCTGCGGCCGTTACACATCCTTTCCTAAAGCCACTGGAATAGACACTGTGATGACATCAGAATTTTCAGTCTACAAAGTTGTGCAGGAGCTATTCACACATGTTTTTCATATTGGAAGAAGGAAGAGGAGAGGAGGAAGAAGAGTCCTACTCTACGTTTTTAAGATTTCCACCTTCGCTTTTAACATTCCAGCAGAGCATTTTTCTCCACTTCGCTGGTTTCTACAATTTTTTTTAAAAATGAGCAATAACATGTGAGAAATAATGAATTGGTCTGAGTTTCACATTAACTCAGTTCTAAAAGACAGCCTTTCCATATTAAGATTATTTATTTATTTAGATTCCAAAGCCCAGATGTTTATAGAGAAATAAAATGCACACAGGCTCACCTGCACAGGGTTAGAAGTCCATCTTAGTCCCAGGTCTTCCCCTCACATGGCATATGATCAAACTTTCTGCCTTGTTTTCAGAGTCATATTGGATGAACAGTACCTTTAAGAGATGGAAGGTACAAGATGAGCCTCCCTTCTCCAAAATGCTTGGGACCAGAACTGTTTTGGATTTCAGATTTTTTCAGATTTTGAAACATTTGCATATATATAATAAGATACCTTGGAGACAAAACCCAGTTCTAAACATGAAATGCATTTATGTTTTGCATAAACAAAATATAAATGACTATACACATATCCCAAATGTACTTTTTAATACATTACTTTTAATAATTTTGTACATGAAACAAAATTTGTGTACAGTCAGCCCTCCATATCCATGGATTCAAGCATCCATAGAAAATATTTTTAAATATATAAGTTTCAGTAATCAAACCTTGATTTTGCCATTTTATATAAAGGACACAATTTTGCTATCATTGTATTCAATGAGACTTCAGCATCCACACATTTTGGTATCCACAGGGGGTCCTGGAACCAAACTCCAGTAGATACCAAGGGCCCACCGTACATTGAGCCATCAGAAAACAAAAGTGTCACTATCTCACCGATGTGGACCGTTTGGGGATTTTGGAATCTTTCAGATTTCAGAATTCTGGATATGGGAGATCTAACCAGTGGACTTCATCACACATTGTAATACGCAATCAGGGGGGAATATTATCACACCCCTGCACACTTTTCCCATTCGTGTCCCATGCATAAACTGTAATGGACACATAACTGGGTAATAACAGGAGTTTCCGTTATTACCCAATGACGCTTCTATTACAGTTTATGCACTATGACTATGTGGGAGCAACTCCCACGAAGTGTGGCTTCCTTTCCTGATCAGTCTGGTGGCAATTTTGAGCCTCTGGTACACTCACTAAACATCTTTACAATGGATGTAGATTATTATTATTTTCTTTGTAATGCCCCACTTTTACCATTGGTGTCAAAAACAATCAGCAGATAGTGACACTTCCAAGCAAGACAAAAGCTGACGCAACATAATTGGGCCCTTCTGGGCTACTGGCCCCAGTAATCTGTACCAGCATCCCCCAGCATCCCTACATCTAATGTGCCTTTTATTATAAGCATTTGTGAGTCTGAATTTGGAAAATTATACCATTCACTTCCAATGAAAAGAATAAATAACATTAGCTGCCAGACTGAACACAGATGAATGCGAAATGTAGTGAGCCTTTATGCAGAGTTAGTGATGACCAATTTATTTAATTACAGTGTACATTATTTACAGTAATGCAGATCTTTTTGGACAGTTACCAGCATTAGAGGAAATAAAAAGCATATGTGCTCATCTGTACTGGTCTATCCCAGATATGAAGAACCTCTAGCAACAACAACAACAACACCCAATTTGATATTTAGGATAATACAGTCTTTGTGTGTGTGTGTGTGTGTGTGTGTGTGTGTGTGTGTGTGTGTGTAATTCTATAGAATGAGTTGGGCATAGGATGCAGTCCCTGCACCCCACTTTTGTAGCCTCTGAAGCCCTCTACCAGCCCCCCAAATCTCCCAACCTCCCAATTAAAAAAAAATAGCATGATTTTTAGGCAATATTTGCCCCCAGATCACACAGAAAGCTCTCCAAATGGATGAAAATATGCAAAAATGCCTTCCACAAGCATCCCAGAATTCTATACTTGTCCCAAATAACTCCATTTTTCTTCTGTAGTCCCTCTCAAAATGGCAACAAGGAGGGATGCGATCAAGGTTACTTCCTTTGCCATTTTGAGAGGGATTTCAGGAGAAAACAGAGCTTTTAGGAGTGGTGCAGCCCTAAGGAGGGAGGAATTGGCCCCCGGTTCCACCATAGTTGCCCATCCCATTATAGATCCTCTTGAACTGGGCATAGTTTAGTGCACCAGCATGGCTTAATTTATCTTTAGGGGTACACTAAGAAAGAAAGGGAGGGTGATAAATATCCTGCAACCTTGAAAACCACCTACTTTTGAATTTGACAATAATAATAATAATAATAATAATAATAATAATAATAATAATAATAATTTATTTGTATCCCGTCTCTCCCATTTAAGAAGTTGACATCACCACCATTGAGTCATGTGCCTAATTGCCTTTCCCCCCTGTGTAGGTTAACAGCTCTCAACAGGAAAAAGATGCCTTAATTCTGCTTTTAGTTTCATCATGAAGTAGCTGCTGAGCTTTGATGGGACCCAGAGTCCTACTGCTGAACATCATTTGAAAACGCTGATTTAAATCACCAGCCAAAACAGCTGATTTTCAGTCAATGCTCTCTTTGTCATACAGAGATTTCGCAAAACAAACTGTGCACTGACTACTTCTGGGCGCCACAATTCAGAAAGGACATTGAGAAACTGGAGCGTGTCCAAAGGAGGGCGACAAAAATGGTGAAAGGTCTGGAAACCATGCCCTATGAGGAACGACTTAGGGAGCTGGGGATGTTTAGCCTGGAGAAAAGAAGGTTAAGAGGTGATATGATCGCCCTGTTTAAATATTTGAAGGGATGTCATATTGAAGAGGGAGCAAGCTTGTTTTCTGCTGCTCCAGAGAACAGGACCCGGAACAATGGATGCAAGCTGCAGGAAAAGAGATTCCACCTGAACATTAGGAGGAACTTCCTGACAGTTAGGGCTGTTCGACAATGGAATGCACTCCCTCGGAGGGTGATAGAGTCTCCTTCCTTGGAGGTCTTTAAACAGAGGCTGGATGGCCATCTGTCAGGGATGCTTTGATTTGGATTTCCTGCATGGCAGGGGGTTGGACTGGATGGCCCTAGTGGTCTCTTCCAACTCTATGATTCTATGATTCTATGATTCTACTTGGTGAATCACACTGGGGTGAATCCAACTTCTTTTTCGACTAGCAAGAGCATTCCCCAAACGGAGCCCTTCTAAGAGTGTCCCACACACACTGGTGGGAAATGTGGGTGGAAGAGTAGACTTTGCCAATTCCCTTGGCACCTCCAGTGCTTCTGGAGGAGATTTGCAGGAGACACAGGACACCACAGCTGGAATTCACTAGAATTATGCATTTTTTATTTGTCTAGGGGTTATGTAGGGACTGTGAAAGTCCTCCAGTCCTTGTTTACTGGTAGATATGCATTTACCCCTCCAGTACCTGGGGGAATTGCAACAGGGACCCTGCTTCTAACCATCACACCAGAGATTGCTCATCAAAAGAGGTGGAAATGTTGGTCTGCTGCTTCTCAATTGATATGGGAACAGATCCCTATTGCTTGCAGCAGCTGCAGTCCAGTAAGTGACAATGAAGGCAGGGATCAGGCTGGGAGATACTACTCCACTATGTTATTTATTTGTTTATTCAAATCCCACTTTCCCCCCAGGATTTGGACCCAAAGCAGCTTACAGTCTAAAAAGCACAGTACAGTCAAAAACGTACAAAATTGACAATTAGAATGGTATTAAACTATTACAGTATTAAAAAGATCATTCATGTCAACATCGGATACAGCTTTAAAAAGATAAAATCACTGAAAACACCATACACTTTAAAACAATACACCATCCCCAATACTTTCTTTTTAAAAAAATTGTTTTAAATGCTTGTCTAAACAAAAAGATTGTCACAAGGAGAACAAGAAGGGGCCTGTTTTGGCCTCCCCGAGAAGGGAGTTCCAGAATCTGGGGACAACCACCAAGAAGTCCCTCTCTTGTTTCCCCACCAACTGCGCTTGTGATGGTGGTAACCAAAGTGGTTTGGTAGCTAAGCAGGTGATACAGAATTCTGGCCTACCATAAGAAGGAGGGAATGAGCCAAAATCCTCTTCTTCCAAGTTCAGCCAGTGGAAAAATTCCTCTGGATCAAAAGCTTTGCACTGATGTCTGGGGATCTTCCAGTTATCTAAATTACACTTAGGGCTTTATCACATACGGCTTTTAAACTGCCATCAAAATTGTGATACCTTTTGCACTATGTCGTATCCGTTTTGTCTCTGCCTTGACCTTGAATCATTGTTAGAGTCCACCTTGCCATTGACAAAGAAAAAGTGTCAATGAGCTCCCAATCTTGCTGGTATAGTGTTAGTCTTCAGGTGTGATAACTTACTCCTGCCACAGTTCCAGGACTGGATAGTCATTTGGTGTCAATGGCCCTCCCTCACTATTTCAGTACAGCCTTTTAAAAAACTTACTTTTCTTTTAATTATTTTGGCTGGATTTTGTTGTTGTTGTTGTTAAATCATATTAGCATAACTCTGGAATTGCATTAAAAACAATATATACACACAAAAACAGCAGACTGGGTAGGGTATAGGACATGAAGTCAGGGTTAAGGGTAAGGGCAGAAGAGAGCATACACAACCAGCAACAGTCTGCTTACGCTATTGTAGAGACATGCAATAGGGAGTGCTCCCAAACTGGTATGTATGCATTTCATTTCATTTCATTAACATGACTGTGGCAAGAATGGGGATTCTGTGATATATCATCATCACCATCACCATCACCATCATCATCATCATCATCATCATCATCATCATCATCTTCTTCTCATATTTTATATCTCTCTTTTCTCCCAATATAGGGACTCAAGGCGGCAAAGTCCTTTGATGATTTATCCTTTATTCAAGAATTGAGTTAAGTTGTGTTACAGTGAGAATTGGCCCAAGATTGCCTATTTCAGTCAAAATCCATCAAAAGGCTGAGGTAAAAGACAAGATGGCACCCCTCCATTCCATGTTGGAGTAAGTGATGGGAATTGCAGTGGAATCTTATCAAAAGTGGATTTGCTGTTCCAAATCCTTCTTGAGTGTTGCCTTCTTCCATCTCCATGGTTGCTACTGCAGGCATGGGCAGTTGTAGCAGAAGTGCCTTCAAGTCACCTGTCAACTTATGGTTACCTCATTAATTTTGCAGGGTTTTCTTAGGTAAGAAAGAC
Organism: Sceloporus undulatus; assembly: GCF_019175285.1. Lineage (NCBI taxonomy): Eukaryota > Metazoa > Chordata > Lepidosauria > Squamata > Phrynosomatidae > Sceloporus > Sceloporus undulatus. Next base: position 159,908,937 of record NC_056522.1, on the reverse strand, counting down.
TCCGAGGTGATTTGCCATTGTCTTTCTCTGAGATGCATCCTACAGTACCAGGTATTTATTCCTCATCTAAGCACTAACCAGACCTTGCTTAGCATCTGAGAACAGATGGGATCTGGTGCCCTCAAGGTACTTTGGACAACAACCCGATAGGTTAGAGAAAGAAGAAAGCAGTGAGGAGAGCTTCAGCTGTGTGCACAACACAACCGCAGATCTACTTAAACCTAAAGGAGTCTGTGTTGAAATCTAATTAGATCAGGGTGTGTGTGTCCATGGCCAAACTCACTTAGGAACTTTTCCAATGATTATTCATGTTAAAGAATTAAAAACAGTCTTTGCGTTCTTAAATTTAAATTACATTTGGGTTTGGAGCTTTGAAAAGATGTTTGTTCATATTGATGCTGATAATATTTTTTAAAATCAGTTTTAAAAAAAATCAAATTATATCCTTTTCTTCCAAGACGTATGCACTGTATGATGCTATAGCTATATCTGTATACATAAGAGGTGAGACAGATTGACTTTTGTATGAAGATCTCTGACACATTTTGCCTTTGCCTGCATACACACACACACACACACACGTTTATTGTTGGGGAGGAGGGGAGATATTTTGCATTTTTGTTTTATTTTTAAATCCATAAAGAGTGTTTAGGTGTCTGGGATCTGCACTGTACCAAAATGTTGTTTCCTAGCTGTGGTGATTGTTATGAGCTGCATAGCAGCAGCTGATGGGGGCAAGAACCTCTTGTTACTACAAATCTGTATTGGTAGAGACTATGTTATGTTTAAAGAGGAAAACAGAATGTGGGCTTAGTCTGTGTTTAAAGATACTGGGTCTCTCTGATATGGAAAATAATTGGGTCATATGATGATGCCTGCTTGTGGACACAGTCAAATTAAATGGAAAATAAAAGATTGGAGGGTCAAAACAAGGTTGGAAGCACAGTGGCCTTCTGCCATTTCCACACCCTTTCCTCTTCTACCTCTGATAAATCAGCACCTCATGAGAATAATAAATCAAATTTAAAACCCCAAATAAATTAGAAACTTACTTCAAAATAGCTAATGATTCTATCCCAATTTACTAAAAGAATGCATGAAGTGCTGCTAAAATGTATGCTCAAAGGCACAACATGGCTATGCTATGGTGGATCCAAAGGTGTCATGTTAAAATGAAGGATATTCTGGCTTTATTGTGTGATGGCTTGGATCTACGCTGCTTCTGAGCCTTTTCTCTTTGTCATTTGCTTGGTTCCATGCTTCTGCTTCTACTTCAAATTTCTGTTCCCTTTTATCAACGTATACTGACTAGTAAGTAGGCAGGGTTTTCTTGTGTGTCATCCTCTATGACTGACCTTTCTGATACCATGATTTTACCACACATACATATTTGATACTCAATATCAGTACAAGCAAAGAAACATTAAAACAGGCAGGAGTCATTCATCTCTCCAGATGTTGCAGGAATGCACCTCCCAACATTTCTCACCCTTGACTGTGTTGACAAGGGCTACTGGGTCTTGCAGTCTAACATCCAAGTACTAACCAGACCCGACCCTAAGACAGAGTCCAGAAAATAGCACACATTGCTCCTGATAAACATAGGTGCATGCATTCAAAAAGTCTGGTGGACAATGCAAACAACTGATTTACAGTACAGTTTGCATTTCATTTCCAGGGTGGACTAAACAGGATTCTCCATGCTTAGTCCTAAGACATTATTCCTCACAAGTAGCTGCGTCTGCGGTGAATTTTGTACAGCCCCATATTCACCCATACTCCTGAATGAGAATAAGAAAGGATGATCAAGTTAAGAGAACCATATTTTTGGAATTAGTGTATATACGTGTATACAAGTCAACCTCATGTATAAGTTGAGGGAAGGTTTTGGGGCCAAAATTTTGAATTTCTATATGAGCCGTGAATAAGTATTGATGAAATATTAATTTTTAGAGTCAGCAGGAAAAGAAGACATGATATTTGTAAAGTTGCAGTTCAGTAATTGTTTGTGAATCATGTTAGCTGTTCTCATATAATTAACTTGCGTGTGGTTATTAGATGGGCTCACGTTTGGCCATTTTTGCTACTACTTACTTATAAAGCATTCATCAGTACATTTCATAAACCACAAAACCTCTTCCACAGGCAACGTCAGTCATCAGACAGCCTTGTTTATTTTGAGTGCTACCAGACAAGGCTTTTACTATGCAATTGCCCTGCCTTGTTCCCAGATTTTTATGGGGAATTCTGTGGGCCTTACTGGAGACCCTGACAGGCCGGATTCTGCCCCAGGGCTGGGGGTTCCCAACCACTAACCTAATTTAAACAACTTTAGAAGAACATTAATGTTGCTACATTAATCCACCTCTCTGGAACTGAGATTTTCTGGTGGGGGGTGGGGGATGGAGATGTACATGGGAAAAACAACACAAGATTGCTAGTTTCACCCTTATCCTTATCACTGTTATTAAATCCCTCAAATTAATGTACATGAGGTGTTTCCTGTGCGCTGGTTGATTGTGTTCAGAGAGAGTAATGGAACAAAATATTTCTTATTGCACATCACAGCTTTTAAAAAGCATTTTAAACTTTACCTTGTGAGCATTGAGGGAAATCACTTAGAATTCATCTCTTAAAAAAGAGGAAAGTAAAAAAAAATAGAAAAGAGAAAAAACAAATGAAGACACTAATTTTCATGAAGTTTATGCAAGCCATTTCTAATGTTTAAATGTAGATCTGAAAACAATTACAGCACTATATATATATATAATCTCACCATAGTGAATGGTGACATGTGTTTCTGCTCACACTGATGCATGGATGCTTAAGCTGTTGATGGGTAGCTACTTGTTCTTCCATTTTGTGGTTCTTTCTCTTTAAGCCAAACTTGGCATAGACCAGACAGATCTTCAAACAGAAGATATATTCAAACAGAAGACTTATATTCTGAGCACCCTTCAAAAAGAGGGCACCTTCTAAATAGAGGACCACTCTCTAAGTGCATCAAAGAGGGGACTCTCACCTGTGAAGCAGGATATTTGGCTACTCTTGCTGCGGCGGACTTGAAACTCAAAGGAATCCCTAGTATGGCCTTTGAAGGATCTTCTGCCTCTTTCCTGTTCCTAACCTTATAATATTGTTATTTCTGAGTGCTGGCCCAGTAACTGGTTGCAAAATGTGACATCTGATTGATGTAGAAGAAAGAAGCCTGTGTTTCTGACTTGAAATGCTGTTCTATAGAGGGCAAACAGTTTTAAAAGTTTGTTTTTAAAAAAGTCCTCAAGGAATTAAAACCAGCTTCACTTTAAAACCTACTTCATGGCTCCATAAACATAATTGTACAAAGGCTTTAGATAAAAGCTTCTGTTTTACAGTCATTTGCAGCCTTTGGAATGTATACTTTCTAAAAAAAGGCAGGGATGGAGGCCCCATTCTACCTGGAGGTCACACTGCCTTCCCTGGAAGTTCTTCTCCTTAACCACAGCTATGCGTGGGCTGGTTGTAGATACTGTTTGAACATGCAGTAGAGTAAATATGTGCATGAACCTCATTACACGATGGAGTGCATAGACTTTCCCCTTGCTCTCTGTACATCCATAAGTGGAAAATGTCATGGGTTGTGTGTGTGTGTGTGTGTTTTGATGTCATCCTAAACCATTTACAGTTGTACTTAACCAGGAGTAAGTCAAGACCCATTGAAACGAACTGTACTTCCTTCTGCACTGTAAGGTAGTCTTCTCCAAAGCTTCTTGGTGTCTTCCAAATGTTTGGAACTCAGGTCTCATGATACAGCATGCTTGGTAGTAGGAAACTATGAGAGTTGTAGCCCAAAATGTATGGAGGGCACCAGGTTGTTGGAAACCTGCTTTAAGGCATGTATGAGAGGCTGGGACACATAATGTTTTCAAGCAATCTGAAGTGGATCACAGGCATTCCCCCTCCCACCGGTGTGCCAGAGGCCGGTACTATATCTGTGCCATATTATTACCAGCGGTTCCTTTCTTTCTTACCTGGAAATTCAAGCATGGACCAGCAACTTGCAGACCAGCACTGGTCCATGGACCATCATTTTGAGTAATTTTGGCCTACAGTGCTCACTGTTCACACACACAGAGCTCCCATCAAATCATTTAGGAGTATCTTGACCTGTAGTAGTGAGTGATACTTAGCCCACCAAGAAAAGGTTTGCTTCCTTCTGTCAGAGATGTGTGTTGGTCAAATAGATGCTAAGGGAGCAGCCGACTCCCAGGCCTCCCTGTAAGCATGAGGATTTTGTTCATTTTCTTTGTCAGACATTCCCAAGATCACCTTTTTCTTCATAAATGAAACAGAAAGTGTTTGAGACAGTGAAGAAAAACATCAAATGAAGGAGAAAGCCAGATTGACCCATCCGAAGCTCTTAGTCATCCATCTTTTAGAGTCTTGAGTAATCATGTTTGTAGTGCTGAATTAGGTTGTTTTATTTTCTGACCAGCTTTTGATTTAATACTGTAGTATGTAACACGTAGTCTCCTCCAGGTTAGTGACAGCTGGTTCGATTCAGTTTTGGCTAGTGTGGATAGATGAGCATTTTACTTTAGGCACTTTTGATAAAAAGTTACCTAGAGCAGCCAATTTTTTCATAAGTGAGGCTTGCAATTTTAAGATTTTGAATGTGGGAGAAAACAGAATTGATGGCTCCCTACAAATGAATGGTGAGACTGATCAGAATCCTTTCACATTACACAGCACTTCGATTCTATTTTAAATGGCATGGCTGCATCCTATGGGATCCTGGAATTTGTAGTTTGGTCAGAGGTACCAGAGGCATTACTTGGCTGAGGATTCCAACTACTCCTCCCTAATCTACCAGTCCCAGGATACCATAGGATCAAATCATGGCAGTTAAAGTGGAATCTCAGTGCAATAAGTGTGTGGTGTGAAAAAGCCCCAGGACAGATAGCAACAGAAAAACAAGCAAAGCCAACTGTGGCTACACTAATAAATATTTTGCAAGTAGAGAGAGAGATGTTTTAGTTAAGATAATTCTCATGCAATTCTCTTTTTCATATCATATAGCCATTTTTTATCAGCAGAACATGATTTGTGAGAGAATAAAAAGTATTAAAGACATTCGGTGCGTGTGGGACCAACTCCTGCAAGAGGATTGCCTGCTGGAAATGTACACTTCTCAGTGACAAGTTAAAACCATCAGCCAGAAACCTATATGACCCATTATGTTGTATAACTTTATGTGTACCTAGCTGCATAGCAAGTGTGGTGTAATGCTTTAAGCATTGGACTAGGACTCTGGAGACCTGGGTTGGAATACCAATTTGGCCATGTAAACCCATGGGTGAGTTTTGGCAAGTCACACTCTCTCAGCCCAGAAGATGGGAATGGCAACCCTCTGTGAACAAATCTTTCCAAGAACCCCCATGATAGGTTCACCTAAGGGTCTATATAAGTTGGAAGCAGCTTGAAAAAATACAGCAGTAACAACAAAGCTATATAGAAGAGGTGCTAAGAAACCCTTTACTGAATGGCGAAGTTGTGTAATGGGACTTCAGCTTAATGTGCAACAGTCCAAGAGGCATATCAGTTTACAATGTACATTGATCTGCAATGCACATCATCAGCATCACACATCAATGCTGTGCACACTGATGCTCATCAGACACTTTGCTGGCTCTATTGCGTAGTAATACAACAGCCGACCTCTACGCAATACAGATGTTACGCAGCTCTGCAATTCTAATTCCTGCAGATGTACATCTACTTATGAAGATGTAAGATCCCAGCAGGAATCTGGCTATTTTACTAAATGGCTGAGCATTTTGAGTTTGTTGAGCTTGCATTTTTAAACTGGTTGAAAGAGGTTTTTCCCAATCTCTTTGAATCCAGCTATGGGAGAAAGGCGGGATATAAATCCAATAAATAAATAAAATAAATTTTATACCTCTTGACTTTATTGTACTTATCTTTGCTTTTTAGGCTTTTAAAAATAATCCTGAATGGTTAATATTTATGTGTATGGCACTGAAATATCCTTTCAGATAAAGTTGAAAATACTGAAAATATCAATTCAGTCTGAAGATATAAAACTTTAAAAAGATAAGCTGACATAAAAATAAACACATGAATCCCAACAAGGGTTATAACTGCTGGGACAGGTCAGCACCATTATCTAGCTGGGATGTTTTTCTCTTCCTCCCTACACTCAGACTTTCAACAGAGGTAGATAAGGGAGCTTCATGTTAGATGGAAAAAGGATCTTTTTGTGCTGATTCAGATGATCCCTGGGCTTGTGGTGGCTGCATTAAATTTCGATGTGCCTGGAGCTGTGGTTTTGCAGACTACAGCAAACCTATAATTATGTCTGTTAATTTTACAGACAGCCTTGACCAAATAAAATTCTTTACCAACTTGAGTTTAGCCTCACCCCAACATGGTGACTTCCAAATGTGCTGGACCACAACTGCTATCACCAGCAGCTACCTTAACTGGGGCTGATCTGAGTTGCAGTTTTGGAGAATGCCACATTAGGGCAGACTGCCTTAAATCAGAGCTCCAACACTGTTTCAAAAAGTAGTTAGAGTAAGCTATTTGGGATTTGGAAACAGGTACGGTTTCCGGGGTTCCTTTATAAAAAAAGGTCCTTTATTTAGCACTGGCAGTTGTCCTTTTTAATAATGATGATGATGATGATGATGATGATGATGATGATTTATTTATATTCCGCCCAATCATGTAGAATCCGGGCGGGTTACAGCTATAAAAAGTACAATATAAGTCAGTACAAATCAATGAAAATCAAAAGAAAAAATACATTACAATTCAAATAAAACTCATAATTAATCCCTTCGCCAGCCCCCAACACAACTCCAAACAAAGCAATATTAAATAAATTCAAATTACAAACATAACATAGTACCAAGGTAAAAAAAGAAAAAAGAAAAAAATATAAATAATACAAAATACAATACAAGGCATAATAACATATAATCGACTAACAATAATTGACTCAATAAGAGATGTCCCCTATCAGAGGGCTGGAAAGAGGAACAAGATGGCAAAAGATCTCACATTGGCAAAAGAGGGCAAAAGATCCCACATTGTTGGGAGTTGGTCCTTCACAAAAACAGAAATGTAATTTATGAACATGGACAATATGTCAGGTTTACAGAGAAACACATGGCTAAGTTAACTGCCATTTGGCATTTAAGTAGAACACACACTTGTTATTAGCTACTTCTTGATGGTCAACTTGCATCTTCTACCCTGGTAGTGTAATAGGCCACAATTGCACCTAGGTCTGAAATATTGTGTGCTTGGGAGCAAAGCTGGGGGGGGGGATTCTGGGAACTCTAGTCTTTAAAAGTATATTTTCCATGCTTTGCTTGGGAGTAAGTCTTGGGAACAAGTCTTGTGGCTTCTGAGTAAACATGTGCGGGATCAAGACTGCAAGGGAACAGATCTACAACAGCGTCTAGGACTGACTGGCATCTCTCAGCTTAATGGGGGAAGCCAGCCAAGTGGCTGGTCCAGCTCTGCCAAGCCTTTTCTGTCTCTGAGGACTACCTAAGGTTGTCAATGGATAGGTAGCAAAGGGACTTGGCAAAAGAACTGGGCTGGGGGGGGGGGCAGATTTTTATTAGAGGGTGTGGGCTGGATTTTGTTTTGGGGACTTTTTTGGAGAGGGGGGGGGGGGGGGGGGGTTCTTAGAAAATGTATCTTTGAATGGTAACTCCCAAAATAGCTCAACCAGCATGGCCACTATTCACTTTCTAAGCCAGCTGGAGAACCTTTTGAGCTATATTCAAGAAAAGAAGGTACTAAATTCTGGAAGCCCGGTAGTGGCTGGTGCCATTCAAGTTAGTGGAATGGTGAATCTGTTCTGGGTTTCATTTTGATCTTTAAACAGTCCAAAGTGCTGAACTCTGGACCCCAAATGAGTCCAGCACCTCAGATGGTTAAAACAAACAAGCAAATAGAGTGGATTCACTATCCCAGTTCATGTGAGAGACAGTAGCCACTGCTACCAGGGGAAGTCAGGATAGTCAAGTAAGATGTTCATCTGAGTTAAAAGAGAGAGAGTTTATAGTTTGTAGTTTATTGTGGCACCAGAGCTCTCTGATAGAGAAGGCTAATTGTATCACAAAATTACAGCTCCCAGAATTCCCTAGCACTGAACCAGGGTAGTTAAAGCAGTCTCAAACTGGATTATTTCTACAGTGTGTTATGGACCTATACGAAACTTGTGTGTGTATGCGTACCTTCAAAGTCACCTGTCAATTTATGGTGACTCCATTAATTTCCTAGGGTTTATTTAGGCAAGGAATATTCAGAGGTGGTTTTGCCAGTTCTTTCCTCTGAAATGTAGCCTACAGCACCTGGTATTTCATCCCATCCAAGTACTAATCAGGGCTGACCCTGCTTAGCTTCCAAGATCAACCCTAGAGGTTAGAAATTTGAGCTTGGAGCACTAGGAAGTGACCCTAAACGAATAGAATAAGGACTGCTTTGCTCTCATTAGTTAAACTATTCTCTTCAAGTAAGGTGTCCAGACAGGACAACCACTTTTTGAAGGACTGTCTGGGACAAGTGTGATTTAAAGATTTTAAAAAATGTTATCACAGACACAGGAGTGCTATAACATCTTTTTATTGCAGGCACAGAAACAGAATGGTTACTGAAATTGAAGGCCTAAATTCAATTGCTAGGACTTAAAACAGTGGAATTTACTCAAGTGTTGACTTACCAAGTTTCCACTGATTGAATGGCGCTACTCTGGTTGGAATTAATAACTGGATTTAGGCCTAGCTCTTAAAACAGAAATAGTCTGTTTCAAGGCTTTTTTAAAAAGTCTTTGTCCAACCTTTTAATCCTTCTAATAGCCCAGTGAAAGCCTGCAATGCTATCTTTGGAAGTGCCTGGATACACACAATGCCATAAGAGATTATCAGACGGGGTGGGGGGAAATCGGGGAAGAAAAGGCATACTCCCAGCAAAGTCACGTGATCGCGCTGAAGATCTTTAGATGGCGTTGCACTTATCCAGGACTTAATCCACGAAGATCCAGGAATGCTCCAACAACAAATCATTCCCGGGACTTCCCTGGGAATGGTTTGTTGCTGGAGCATTCCCGGATCTTCATGGATTAAGTCCTGGATAAGCACGATGTGACTTTCACCGTGAATGGTTGGTTGTTAGAGCATTCCCAGATCTTCATGGGTTAGGTCCTGGATGAGCACGATGTGTCTGAAAATCTTCAGCGTGATCGCACAACTTTGCCAGAAGTATGGCTTTTACTCCCAGATCCCTCCCCCCCAATCTGATAATCTCTTAAGTATCCGAACTTTAATGTCGGTGACCAGGCAGACTTGTCTGGTGAAATCTGAAAACGCTGACGCCCACAGTCTTCCTATCATGAAGTTCAAATTTCCTACAGCTACCCATGTGGGAGGTTAACTCCCTTGCCCCCACTCCCTGCAGCTTTTAAAAGTAACATCAGTATTGCAGCTAATGAGGCAGTGGAAGGCAAGCTGGTTCTGTTAATTACTCTGTTCCTGGGAGCCTAATCAAAGAAGTGTGCCTTCAGTTGCTGTCTAGTCAGCAGCAGCCAGCTGGGATTCCTTTCACACCTGAGCTCTCAGCTCAGTGGCCCATGATTCCAAATTAATCCATCCCCATTACTAAAGGATCGAAAACAGAGAGGCGCCAAGCAACCCTGAAATGGTCCTTTGCTAAAGAAGCCGAGAGCAAACAGACTGAGCAACTCTTTGCAGTCAACTGTCTGTGACAGAATCATATCCAGAGATCTATTAACATGTTTATCTATTTTTATCCATCTGCACTCACTCACTCACCCACCCACCCCCATATATAGTTGTTCCAAGAACCCCCTGTGGATACCAAAATCCATGGATGCTCAAGTCCTATTAAATACAATGGGGTTGTCAAATAGTGCCCCTTATATAAAATGGCAAAATCAAGGTTTGTTTTCTGGAATTTATGTGTTTATAAAATATTTTCAAGCTGCGGGTGGTCGAATCTGTGCATAAAGACTCTGTGGATAAGGAGGGCCGACTATACCCATGCCACTCATACAAGGCCTCTCACCTACAGCTCTCCCAGCTCCCAATTCATCCACTTAGCTCTGTTTATGGTAGGTTTCAAGCAGTCTAGGCTTCTTTGCTGAAGAGCAGAGGTGGTTGGAGCACCACAATGGGCCCCAAAAGCAAGGTGAGCGCTCTGACACCCACTTCGTCCAGATGTGGGAATGCTAAGGGAGCTGCAAATACTACTGGCCAGCCTAGAAGGCAATGCAACATGGAGGTATAGACCAGCATATTGGCATTATTGCCAACACCAGGCCCTGACCTCTATGGGCATCACAGCCTCAACAGGAACACTGATCCCTGGGCAACCAGCCCAAGCGAATGTGAATGGATGGGCAGATGCACCAGTGGAGCTGCGGCCAGATTTCATAACCACAAAGAAGGCACCGTAAAATGTAGGACATTCAAGAAAAATCTAGGCCATTACCAAATAAAAGCTAAAAACACTAATATAAATAGAAATTAATTTCATATGGTTTATTTACAGCTGTGTTACATAAACTGTATTTTTATTATGTACTCAAGTGTACATAATGTGGATATGCCAGAGGAACACCAAAGATATCTCTTTTGTTGGTATGTGTATGTGTTAAAAAATGATCCGTATCAAGGGTCAAATATGCACAAAATGGAGGACATTTTGGAATCCCTCCTGGATGGAAGGTTGAAATATAGTAGATATCCTGGAAAAGGAGAATGTCTGGTCACCCTGGGCCCAACATCTTTCAGCTTTGCCATTTGGGCTGCTGGTTCACCACCACTGCCAAGTGGGATAAAAGACTGTGCCACTTCTATCATTGCCATTCTCAGTGGCAGCTGGTGGCTTGTGTCAGTGCAGCAGTGAATTCAGACTTTAAAAGAACTGCCCAAGTTGCTAAATATATTTTGGAGAGAGGGTCCAGCACCTTGAGTAGCTGTTTTAAAGGATAGATTAAAACCCAGAGCAGTTTGTGTCCCCTTTATGGATAATTATTTATATTTATTAATTAAAATGTTTATATTCCTTTCTGTATCTAAAGATCTCAGGGCAGCTTATGTTAAAATCAATTTAAAAGAATAAATAATAACCATCATTTTAAAAGGCTAAAAATATATTGTGCCTCATAGGGGAAACGTATTGTGGAAAGACATGGGAGAGGGACTTTTCTGCAGTGGCACCTCAGTTATAGGATTTTCTTCCCTCAGAGGTTTGATGCGGGAATCATTTCAGCACCAAGCTAAAACCTGGCTTTTAAAATTTAAAGTCAAACTGATTTTATCCAGGCTGCAGATGTTTTGTGGTTATATTCTCCAAGATTGTTTTAATTGGTTTTAAATTGACTGAGAAACTATTTAATATATTTTTATTAAAAAAAACTTTTGTGATTTTTTTATTGTTTTAATTTGATTTTACTGTAAACTGCCCTGAACTCTTTGGATAAAGTGTGGGATATACATTTTTAAAATAAATATATAAATATTAAATAACTTATCAGTTAAAAAAATTAGACAACTTGAAACTAATTAAAACAATTTAAAATAGTGCCACCAGACACCAGGGGCCTGTGTTGAGGGCCAGCCCTGCCTTAAGACAGAGGGAGGCGATCGCTTCAAGTGGCTGATGTTGGTTAAGGAGGCGACTGATGACTTCCTCCCAGATGTTGGTCCTGAATTTTTAAACTATTCCACTTTGCTTGAGCTATTTATGCCGCAGAGGCTGTCCTAAGAGCTCTGAATTAACTTTCTGCCTTAACACACACACACACATTAATATGTTTACAGAGGGTATGTTGATCTTTTAGTACTGAAATGAAATTCTAACATTTGGAAGGGCATTTTGTAAAATAGCTCTCTAACATGTGTTTGGGGATTATTATTTTTGTAAGTGTGCTTTCATTCTCTTTTATATTCCTCTTTAAGTGCAGGAAGTGTCAGGCAAGATATGCCAGATACAACGGGTACAACCTTAATAAAATGATTACTTGAAAGCACACAATAATCACAATGCCTGCGCTAGAGAGGAGGTCCCTCTATTTTTATCATCAGCATGAGTCAATGGATCACTGACAGGGACTGTATCTAGCAACAGGTTGGCAAAAAAAAAAGTTCTATCAAGAGAAAACAAAAGAGTTAGTTCCCAGCTGAGGTCCTGAATAATTGCCTTTAACGCTGCCTAAGAAATAAAAAATAATCATGTACGCTCGGTCTCAAGGGAGCTAATATTACCAAGGCATGTCTTAGCTAGCCACTGTCTGTTCAGAACATGACAAAACACTGGCTGTGAGAAGGTAATCCTGAATGTGCTTCTCTCTGAATTGGTGCTGGACAGCTTGTGATGCTATTTAAGGAGTGGTCAAATGCCCAGTATGTTATTCAGTTCTGATGGGCAAATCGCCGTGTTACACATAGGCTGCTGCCACACTGCAGAATTAATGCAGTTTGTCATCACTTTACCTGCCATGGCTCCATCTCTATGGAATTCTGGCATCTGTAATTTGCTCTGACGCCAGACCTCTCTGACAGAGAAGGCTAAATCTCTTACAAAACTACAAATCTCAGCATTCCACAGTATTGAGCCATGGAAGTTAAAGCAATGTCAAACTGCATTAATTTTGCAGTGTGGATGAGGCCACAACATCCTTCTCATTTAATTTAATGCGGAAATGGAGATCCTTCAGTCCCAAAGTTGATGAACTTTGTCTGGGAACTCACTAACATTTGAAGGGTTCCCCAGCTATGCCCTGCTCTAAAACAAAGCATCTTGAGAAGATGACCAGGCTAAGCAGATGAATGGTGGTGAGAGGAAAGCAGCTTAAACCATTCCCTGCCACTCAAGTTACCATTCCAAACTACCCCCAACAGTCCCCCTTCCTCCCCTCAAAGGCACCAACTCACATGTGCCCCTGCAGGTGCTCCAGAGGATAAATACACACCAACAACAATCCCACATGCAAGGTGAACTTGGTGTGTGTATAGAGGAGGGTCTCTTCCAACTCTACGATTCAGTGATTCTATGAACACTTTCTCAGGCTGCAAAGCCCAGCTGAGTTGTGTACAACAGGATCCTGAGTTGCACTGTATGTAGCTCTGGGCTACAGACCAATTCTTGATTCCATGCTGTAGGTTCTCAAGTTGCAACACAAAGTTCATTTCCATATGGCAGCTTTTCAGGCATTAACTGGCTTTTTTATCTCCAGACACTGGTTCAAGATAACAACAGAAGACGCTCATAGACTGGCTGACGAACCCCTGAAGGCAACCTCTGGTTTTTGGAGTTGTTCCCTAGCCTTGATCTCCATGAAACTATTAAATTGGGTCATTTGAAGTTCTGGATTGGAATGTGTCTCCTCTTCATCAGGTGAGATTAGGGTTGCCATAATTGTCCACTAAAACCTGGGACAAAATGTAGGGTAAATTCTAGACAAAACTGTAGGACAATGGCAGGACAAAACTCAGCCCAAAATGTAGGACCTTTAAGGTCCTCCATTTTTCTTAAATGTCCTACAGTATGGTCTAGATTCTGTTCCACATTTTGACCCGGGTTTTAGTGGACAATTATGGCAACCCTAGGTGAGATGAACATGCTAGATGAATGCTTTGCTGTGACAATGCACTGGATGAGGGCCAATAACCTGCAGCTTAATCCAAACAAGACTGCTGTTAATGCTGTTATCTGATTAGATGAAATGGTGCTTATCTTGTTCTCGATGGGCTTGTTCTCCCCTGAAGGATTATGGAATTGTCTACTCTGACCAAAATAAGCATCCTCACCTTGCATTTTCCTGCTCTGCAATGATCCTGCAGCAACCCATTAATGCCACACACTAATAGATACATTGGCCTAACCAGCCACATATTTCCCCCTGGCAAACTCACTAAGATGCTCCGCTATTTTTTGCCTTACCAGCATCCATCAACCTATCAACCAATAGTTCTTATTATCTGCCTTTCAATCTAGTCCTGATTGGATGCTTCCCCATCCCATCTCCTTTCCCCCTTTGCTGCCCCAGTGAGTGAGCGAGGGAATTTTAAATGTATGAATACGGACATATGATGGAGATGGCATTGGCCTAACCAGCTACATATTTCCCCCTGGCAAACTCACTAATATGCTATGATGGAGAAGGAAAAAATAAAACTATTTTATTTATCTTTTATTTCCGGAAATGTCCAGCTGTGAGATTGGCGTTGAGGGTTTAGATTGGGCTACCCTTCCCTCTTCCTCCCCCCGCCAGTTTGTCACATTTGTCTGTACTGGTTTTACTCTCCCCCTCCCATCCCACCAGTATTGTGTCACCTTTGTGCACATTCCCTCCTCACACACAAACATTTGCTTACTTGCTGGTGCAGAGATCTCCATCTAATCTTCCCATACATTTTGCAGATCTCCTCATGAGTGACCTACCAAATAATGAGAGGGGGAGGGGGTCAGACACATCCTTTTCTATTCCTTTCTTGTGAAGACTGGAAAAACAGTGTGAGTATACAATCCTACTATTTATCACTACATTTCCAAGTCAAAATCAAGGTACTTAAGAAAACAAACACTCAGATATACTTTTGTAGCTCAGAGCCACAATACTCAATAAAGCCCATCTCTTGCTCAGTATCAGTATCCTAAGATACTGATACTGATCACTGGATGGAGATTTTCCTCTGAACACCTCATCTAAGGGAGATTTGAAGATAGCCTTTTTGGAAAAGGCTCAGAAATCATCCTCCTCCTAAACTCCTCAAAACCAGGCCTGTACCTTAGCTTATCCACAGAGGATCAATGAGAGACCATAAGTAGAATATGGGATAAGATTTGTTTCCAAAGAACGCTCTGCTCAAGTCCCTAAAGCCTGTTTCCTGGCGCTTTTACTTCATCTGTGGTTGCCTGACTAATAAGATTCCTGACCCCTACAAGTCCACCCCACCCTGCTGAGCTGCTCCATGCATTAGTATTTCCCCATGCAGCTATGAGACATCTCTCCACAGCTAATTTGATCTCTGGATGTTGTTCCAACAGGCATCTTAGGGCTTTTTGTCTCTTGGTTGTTAGTGTGGTTCTAACCCTTTAACTTTCTTTCCATGCATTTTTGAATGTTCAGTCCTTTCTGAAGCTTTTTCTCATCCCTAAACTGTGATATTATGGACACTTATGGTCCTGTACTGAAAACTCACTCTCAGAAGCTACCAACACAGCAATTAGGAGTAATAGTAAATGTTATTCATTGAACTGAAAAGTAACACCATTACAAGTCATCAAATTATTATTTATTATTTTAAAAAAACCAACATTGTTAAACCTATGTAACTTTTGGGTTAGAAAGCTCTAACAGTGTAATAATAGATAATGACAGGTAAGAATGTTAGGCCCGGAACAGATGAGCCAAATGCTGCGTGCTGGTGCCAATTTTAGGATTAGGGACCATGCACCAACCGCATGGTCCCTAACCCTAGCACGGACTGGCGGCATAGTAATGGCAACATCCCATGTACACAGGCGCTGCCATTGTGACATAAGAATTGAGCAGCATCCGCACGGCACCATGTGTCGCTTATGTTGTGCATGCACCAGTGGCACATTCATGATGTCACTCCGGCGCCGTAAAAAGAACCTGGAAATACTGGGGGTTTTTTACTCCAGAGGGAAGCCATGTGGTTTGGTGGCTGTGGCTCCCCCCCGGAGGAAAATAAGCTGCTGGCAGGCCGCCCCTTTGGGGCGGTCTATACCATACCTTACTTTTCAGTCCAATGATCAGTATTTACTTATTACTCTCAATTGCTGCTTTTGGAGAGTCACTTGAGGGGGAATTTTGGACACTTTTGCATTTTTAAATCCTTTTTAAAAAAAACTCCAAAAAGTAACATGTCAGGAACACCTTATTCTGTAAATAATGAGCTTTGAACATAACAAGTTGTATATTGTTGTGTCGCTTCAAACCATTTCTGACTTATGGCAACCTTAAGGAGAATGTATCTTGGGGTTTTCTGGGACAGAGAGGGTGTGACTTACCAAAGCTCACCCAGTGGGTTTCCATGGCCAAGCATGGAACTGAAAAGCAAACCACAATTTTGCCATTTTATATAAGGAACACAATTTTACTATCCATTATATTTCATGGGACTTGAACATGCACGGATTTTGATATCCATTGGGGGGGGGGGGGAGTCCTGGAATGAAACTCCAGCGGGTGCCAAGGGCCCACTGTTCAACCAAAACCACACTTTGTTGAAGTTGTGTGCCTTCAAATCATTTCTGACTTATGGCGGCCCTAAGGCAAACCTTTCATTGTGTCTTCTTGGCAAGATTTGTTCAGAGGAGGTTTTGCCATTTCCTTTCCCTGAGGCTGAGACCATATGACTTACCCATGGTCATCCAGTGGCGATTTCATGGCTGAGCAGCGAACTGAACCCTGATCTCCAGATTTGTAGTCTATGGCCCGGGACAGACCACCCCAAAAGGGTGGCCTGCTGGTGGCCTATTTCCCTCCAGATGGACGCTACAGTCGCCAAACCGCATGGTGTCCCTCTGGAGTAAAAAGAACCAGGAAAAAAAATTCTTTTAGAGCTTCTGGGCAGATGTCATGAGTGAGGCAATGGCACACTTATGATGTAAGCGACGCGCAGCGACAGGCAGATGCTGTGTGTCGCTTACATAAAGATGGTGGTCCCTGTGTGTATGGGAGGCCGCCATCAGGACACTGCCCGCACATACTAGGGTTAAGGACCGTGCAGTTGGTGCACAGCCCATAACCCTAGTATCACTGCCGCCATGCCCCTTTCAGCCCATCTGTCTCAAAACTACCATTCAAACCACCATGCCATGCTGTCTCCCAAATCCATACCGCTTGACATAAAATATCTGACAATCTGGTTAGTAGATTTCCCCCCCCCCTTGTTTTTGCTCATTGCATTTGGGTTTCTTCCAATTGCCTTGTGCAATTGCCCCACTTCAAATGTGGAATTTGAGAGGGCGGCTATCAGCTTCTGTGTTTTCCCACTGTGCTTCCCACTGTTTTTCTTACCCCAAATGTTTTTGTTAAGCAGGGAAAGAGAAGCAACTGCATGATGCCCTTTGAGCGCTAGTGTTAAAAGGCCTGGAAGTATCTTTTGCCCTTGGAGCACAGCATTTATTGCAACCTCTAAGCTTGCCTGAATTAACACAGTCCCTATTCTAACTTCCTGCTTTTTCTAGAAAGCAGCAGACAGAAGTTGGGTGAAAATCAGCTCGGGCAAGTAAACTATTAAAATGTTTATGGCTCTGAAGTTTGAGAGATATGTAAGCTTGCTTCTAGGATTTTTTTTTTTAACTAGTTGATCTAGGATTGTTTTGTTAATACTTACGATGTGGATTTCAAGTTTCAAATCCATCATAACGCTTGTCTGGTTTTACCTCTTGGAGATTTTTAGAGCACTCTGAAGACATTTAGGAAAAATGCACTACCACCATCCTACAAAGCCTCCCCAGGATCATAATAATGTTGCCAGTCCTTCCAAAGTTTCAGAAGTTAAATTTAAAACATGTGAGTTTACTGCTGTTCTTTTTGTGTTGTGAATCCTCTCATAGAAGTAGAGAGGAAAACAAATATAGCATGGGGCATCCCAAATGTTGCAATTAAGGGGAGAGAAGTGGTGTAGCGGTTTGAGCACTGGACAATGGCTCTGGAGACCAGGGTTCGTGGCTTGGCCATGTAAACCTACTGGGTGACCCGGGGCAAGTCACACTCTCTCAACCTCAGGGCATGGCAATAACAAACCCTCTCTCATGAAACTTGCCAAGAAAACCCTGTGATAAGTTCAACTTAGGGTCGCCATAAGTCTGAAATTATTTCAAGGTACACAACAACAGGCAACAACAGAAGGGTCCGTTGCAGCCATCACACGGACCTTCAAGTGCTGCCTAGTACTGGCATCCTCAGGGGAGCTTCTTGCTTCATATGGAAATCTGGAGGGGAAAGGGAAAGGCTGAGCCCTGTAGCCTCCCAAAGATTTTGCCCTTGCTTTCAAATCTTTACTTTTCAGTTCTAATGGCCTTTAGAGGTTGTCTAATTATATCTTTTCTTTGGATCCATAACAAGTTCCCATGGTGAGTCCAAAGACAAATGAGGAATCTTATTCCAGCCTGACTCCATCCTGTGAATTTTTAAACCTATCCACCCACACCATATAAATTTAAAGTATCTGCCGTATTGTATTTTCATGGACAGAAATCCCAGTGATGTGGGGATACCTTTCCAAATAGTACATCCAAGAGAGCCGTCCATCATGTATGCTATCAGTGACACAGTACTAGACACAATAAATGTAAACAGCATAATACTAGATAGGACTAGTGAGGTTTATGGACATCTCCAAGTAGAATGACTGTGTTGAGCCGATGTGGCCAAAACAACAAGCCTACCCTTTATCCTGTAAGTGAGAACATCATACTGGGAGGTGTGACTGATAGATTTCACCAAGCAAAAGACAACGTTGCTGTAGTAGTTGTTGTATAACTTTAAGTCATTTCCAACTTTTGGTGACCCTAAGGCGAACCTATCATGGGGTTTTCTTGGTACGAATTGTTAAGAGGAGGTTTACCATTGCCTTCCCAGGAGACTGAGAGCATCTGACTTGCCCAAGGTCACCCCAAAAGACAAATGGGTATATGTAGTATGTATGACTGAATTGCAGATGGTGTGAGTTGGTAATTCCTAACAGGGTGCTTCTTGAAGAAGCTCTAATTTTGCAATTGTCCTGTCATGTTCATGGATGTCTAGAAACATCAGTATCTTTCATTTGATCCTCAGTTGCAATTCTCATGTACTTATCTGCAGTTTCTACTGCCTCCTAAAATAAGAAGAATCTGTTTAAAAGGGAAAGATGAAATAGCTCCACAGTGCCTTTGGAATAGTAGCACTACGAGCCACCTGGAATCTCCCTCCATCTTCAAGCAAGACAGGAGAAGTCAAGAATCTGTAGATTAGGAATGGAAAGAATGTACTTCTTTGTTTCCCAGCAGAGAAAAGGGGATCCTAACATTTGGGAAAGCCTGCAGCAGCAACATTTCTGCACAGTTTCTCCCAGTATTCACATTGTACAAAACCCCCCACAAATCTTACTTTTTTGGTAACAAAAGTGGTTTTTGTACAGAGCAATAATTTGTAATTCTGCATTGAGTAATTCCCCAAAATACTTTGCAAGGTGTGAGTAGCAGCAGAATACTGTACAGAAATGTGATGCCAGACTTCCCCCACAAACAACAAACAAAACAAAACAAACTATAGTAATTAGTCATCCTTGCAGACAAAATGAGGCCTAAATACCCTAAAGGCACCAGATCTGGTCTGATTTTGGTAGCTATGCAGGTTCAGCCCTGGTTAGTACTTGGATGGGAGACCGCCAACAAACACCAGGTGCTATAAGCTATATTTGAGAGGAAGAAACTTGCAAAACCGCCTCTGAGTATTCCTTGCCTAAGAAAACCTATGAAATTCATGGAGTCACATACACAGATGAAAATTGTACAGTTAAGGTTGTAATATGGATATGGAGCAGAAATAGAGGTACCTTCCTTGGCTTGAAAAACCTTTCAATAGCAGCCTCATACTTTGTTGTCTTTGCTTTTAAATCTTTGCAGTGAAGGTGACCATTATGAATTTTGCACCTTTTTCCTCAAATAAGTCAATGCCTTCTGGTTAAGATGGGAGTGATGAAGGTAAAGAGTCACACCATGATAATAAGTAATCTGAGCCACTGTGTTACTTTCTGAAGGTCACACAAAGACAGTTATTCAATGTATTGTTTGCTAATAGGGCATGTTTACAGTGTGATGTAGACTCAACAATCTGGGGTTATTGTGTTTTGGGCAATGCCTTAACAAGAGCAAAAATGTGTTTATTATTCCCTCCAAGTCCCCTATAACTATGAGAAGAATGTATAAAAAACACCCTAGGGTGTTTGCGTCAGTTATTTTTCTCAAAACTGGCACTGTTGCCATATACACCACCTTTAGACTCCTTCTATGTTAAATAATAGAAGCAGATATACATTTTTCCTTAGCGAAAGCTTAATCCAAGTTATTTCAGGTCAAAACAGAATTGGTCATGCAACAATTGTTGAGTAGCAAAACTTTAATAATTTGTTGTATTTAATAACAGAGATTTATTTATTTCAACTCAAAACACATCTACCATCCTATTTCTTTATTAATATGTTCAGCACAATAGTATTCTCACTGCTGGTTTGGACACAATTGCCAGGCAGGAATACGACAAGGCAAAGGCAAAGAAACAAAGGCACAACAAATGCAATCCTAAATAGCCAAGATGACCAACAGTTAGTTGGGCCAAAAGTCATCTGAACCAGTGCTACATCAAAATCCCTCCCAGGACTATCCTTACCTTGGTTTTAACATCGTGCCATTATTGTGGCTGTATCTCTGGACTGGAAGAAACTTGTACCTAGCAAAGCCAATCTCTTTCCTTCTTCTACTCCTCTTCTATACAGGTGTTTTATTTTGTTTTTGCTCTTTTGGAAGCAGATTTTAGGCAGCGCTTCCCTGCTGCCATACCTCTGAAATCTGCCACCAGAAAAGGCTTGTGCCTAATCCTAACCTCCTACAACCAGCACATGATTGAGTTAGGACTGCAAAGAAAGTGAGTTGATACCAATGAAAGACATCAAAATTAGCAAGGCATTCTGCACGTATGTCCTTACTGAAAGGATGATGTAGATGGCGACCAACCCATAAAGGCTGGATGGCTAAGAGAAGAGGCCCTTTAGAGCATCCTATAACTGCAGACAGAAAAGACGATTGCTCAGCCTACCTCACAGGGTTTTTACAAGAATAAAATTCGGGGTGGAAGCCATAAGCAAACAGCACTCTCCTGAATGAGGGGTTAATATTTGGAATCTTTGGACTGGTAGTGCTATGAGCCATCTGGAACCTCCGTCCATCCTTTCTCTTCACCAATGCAAACTAAACAAGTGAGACAGGAGAAGTCAAGAATGGAGTGAGTGGTGGACATGATCTTGTAAAAATTGCCACCAGTCGTCCTGTAGACACAGCATTTTAGGTTATCTGTGGATTAGGGGTGGAGAGAATGTTTTTTTTTGTTTCCCTGCGGAGAAAAGGGTTCCCAACACTTGGGAAAGCCAAATTAAAATGGTGCCACTGCATCATTTCTATAGTGTATTTATACCCCTAGTCTCCTAAATCAATCCAACACTCACTATACTGCACCAGCATGGTTTTGCCTCACCCACAACCTTTTCATTGGTGAAACTGCCACTACTATGAGGAGAGAGTAAATCAAAGCCAAATGCTACTACCACAACTACCCAGAACTCTGATTTCTTGCAAAAAAAAGTCCTTACTGATGCAACCATGCCAAAAGGCTTATTTTAGTTCCTGACTTGTGAAATTAAGCTGTACCACAATCATTGCTTCTTCTGGGTTTCCCCCTCTGTAACAGATCAGCCTTGTATCAAATAGTTGTATAACAGAAAATATTTTAATAGGCTGAGTGATTGCCTCATCATCTCTGTTAATGCAAATGTGCCACACATTCTAATGTGCTGCCTAGTCTGAGAACTTTATCAAGTGCCGTGGCTTCCTTGCATCAACCACTTCGTAAACTGGCCACCTGGCAGGTAAAATTGAGTAGGTAATGTGCATCCCTCTGTGTTTTAAATGATAGCTTGCCTTACCTGCTTTTTCCCGATGGTTTTCAGATCACAGGCTCAGGTTTCCCTTCCGAGTACTGTTTGTGTGTTTTGAAAGCTCCGAACAGTTGCCTTTATAGAATCTTGTGGGGTTTTAAAACAATATTAAATATTTTAAATACCAAGTTTTGCTGTCCTTAAGGGTTTATTTTTTATTGTGGAGAACAGTGGTAAATATCACTCAAGTTAGCACTTACTATGAATATGGTTCCTGTTATTGTTGTTGTGTGTCTTCAAGTAATTTCTGACTTATGATGACCCTAAAATAAACCTATCACGGGGTTTCCTGGGGCTGAGAGTGTGGGACTCACCCAACCTACTAAGCTCTGCAGAAACAGCCTGGCACTGAGAAACCTCACAGTCTCTGCTCTTTGAGTTAATTATCCATACTTTAAGCAAAAGACTGGCTAATGGAGCTGCATTTTGTTCATTTGGTTGTATTATTTGCTTAGTACATATTGGGCTGTTTGTCACAGACAATCTAATAGATTACCTATTAGATACTCTGCTGTAATATTTTATGTTTGCCATTGGAGACATGATGTGGATTGTGATTCTTCTTAATTATGATTTGGTTAATGACAACAACAAATCTCTGAAAAACGTCCATGCCAGCAATCTCCGAAGATGCCAGCGAAAAGTCAGGAATAAACTCTTCTAGATCATGACCATGTAGCCAAAAAACCAAAACACAACACAACCCCCCCCCCCCAAAAAAAACACTCTGAAAAACTACTCTGTGTGAATACAAGTTGTTGGGACCAATCTTTTTGGACTTGTGTCAAGCAAGGTTCAAAGGATCCTCAGTGCAAGCATGCTCTCAGAATGTATGCAAGCTCCTGCAGATCTCTGGACAGCACACCACTAGTGTATCTTAAAATCAATAGTGGACTTTGCAGGTTTAAAGCAATTTTTTACCAAATAAAAGAAGAGAGACATTAGAAAGGAATCATTATCTACTTCCAGGAAGACAAACAACAACAACAACTAGTAAGTAGTATCAAAGCACTGCAGCAATACAAACACTAGAGCAGTTCATTTCACAACAACATATCAAATCAGAATTCTTCTATGAGTTTCAGGTCTATCTATGGTTTAGGTAACCATGGGGCCTGAACAGATATGTCAATATAAAGCTGCTTTGGGTCACTTTGGAGGTATGTTGTTTAAATGCTGCATGTGTCCTAAGAGGCCGGAAGCCACACCAAAGCCACCCTTCAGTCCTAAGGACTAGAGCACAGCTTTGGCACAGCTTCTTGCCTCTTAATATGCATGTGTCTTTTAAACAGCATACTTCAAAGTGACTTGAACCAGCTTTATTTTGGCCTGTCTGTTCAGGCTCCATGGTTACCTAAACCATAGTTAGACCTGAAACCAAATGAAAGAATTCTGATCTGCCACCAGAAGAGGCTTGGTGATCAATTTTCCTCTGGACTTTTGGTCATTTCAGTGGTTTGGTGTGTCAACACACACCTGAAACTCTCAGTAATTCTTGGTTCTGCAGGAGTTACATACTGATTGTTCTGTCCCTTTACCATTTTTGGACTAGCACATTGCTAGTACATGGCTCTGGGAGGGTAGAGGTATAATAGGATGTTACTTTTGTAATGCAGGAATATATTTTTCAGGGATGAACATTTATTGGCTGTTGCCACCACACAGGCAACAATGCCTTGAAAAGGGAGAGATTGGTATAGAGAGCCAGAGACTGAAATTCTGCATCAACAGATGTAGCTACAATGATGGAGTTCCAGAGCCAAAGCTACACTGCCAGTGCTATGCCTTCAAACACCTACGTTGCTCAAAGATGCGGGGGGGGGGGAACTGGGGGAGTCCCACCAAATGAAACCAGCTTCTCATACAATGTTGGGGAATTTACTTAGGTCAAAGAACCTTGCAAAAGGCTGGGTAACTTGAGGATTGTATTCACCATTTTCTAACTGAGGAGCAGTCCAAGTTTGGGTAATACTAAGATTTTTATTTAGAAATATGGAAGAGTGCAATCAAGCACATGATAGTAACTCAAACAGACACACCATCCAGGACATTATCTGTCCTGGAGAGGTGACCACAGAAAGAATGTGCTCAGACAGAGTCTGAAGGAGACACAGGAGATTATCACACTGCCCATCCTTTCCTCCCAATCTAGGAGTGGATGTAAATTTAAACAGGATTTTATCAAATGCCTCTGTGCCCAGGCAGGAGGACATCCCATACCTGATCCATAAATCTCCTGCACCTTGCAAAGAATGGGAAAATCCTGTTCTTTCAAAAAGTGAGGGAGAAGTCCAGACAGGTATGGGTGTCCCTGCCTGGGCATGGAGGCATGCAATCAAATCCATGTTTAAAAGTTTCCATTCTGTTCCTAGCTCAGAGGAAAGGATGAGAAAGGGCAGTGCAATAATCTCCATAGTGAAGTCTCTCACTGGCACACTCTACTCACTATGTGCAAGAAGGAGGTTTAGGACTGATATTGTATCTGAGATCCTAGCCCCAAAGGATGTGTTAACTTGAACTGTAACAGAGGCCTGATGGTCTTCCAAGGAATCAGCAATGGGATTCTGGAACAACTGATGGCTTCAACTTCGGAGTAACAAAAACAGGGTAGATGGAAAGGAAGCTGGCTGGGAAAGTGGCAGCAGGTAGGTAGGAAGGGTTGGCTTACTGCTTTTGCCTTTTGCTTCTAGTGCAAGAGAAATTCTGAGAGTCTGGGAGAAGAAGGAGTGATCAGTGAACCCATTAGCCTTTGAACTTATCACAATCTTTTCCCCTGTATGGAACTGGAAGGGGACTCTCGGGGCCAGGCGTGACCTGCAAAAAACGGATTTATTGACAGCAAATTGTCCTCAAAAGGGCCCTGTTCCATCCCCCGGTGCCAAGCCAGTGCTGAGGGCATAAATGTTCTGGTCGGAAGTCTTCCGACTGAGGAAAATGGCACCCTCAGCAATGAACAGGGATGGCTTGGCACCGGGGGACGGAAAGGGGCCCTTTTGCGGATGATTCTCTGAGTGATAAAATCCGTTTTTCGCAGGCTGCGCGACCCTGAGAGTCCCCTCCAGTTCCCCATAACGGGGGGGTGGGGAGGTGTGCAATAAAGTTCTTTGTCTTGGCATTACTTGGCAGGAAAATTCACTGGGTGTTCCAAAGGTCATCGCCCTCTGTAAGACAGCTGACCCCGGATATGAAAATATGAAAAGATGGGAGACCCCAAATATATGCGAGGCATGTCGGGTATGCAAACTTTACTCTTAAGTCAGGCAACACGCCAAGAGAAGGGTTTCAGAGACACTGCAGACAGGGCCATAGTTGACTGGTTTACAATTACAGATAAAACAAATTCTATCCAGCCTCCATTTTGGGTTGACAAGATGCATGTCCAACCTCCTTCCCACAATTCCCACAAGCGGCCCTCCTTCAGGCGCTCCTTCCTGACTGTCTGCTTCGCCTTTTAGACTCAGACATAAAGCATGGCACTTAAGGAACATACATAGCATGCACAACAAGGGCGTTCTTTGGGTGTCAAAAGTAGGGAATAGGCCTCCCACACCCCACATCTAGTTGGTCAGCTATTCATATATGGTATGCAACAGCTGAGTCCTACACCTAGCATTTAGCATAAACAACCTGTGGTAGCATTACATGTTGGTTGCCCATTCAGTTTCTTAAGATCTTTTACATATATCCACATTTTTAAGTAAAACTTCCAGTCATCTAGGGAAAGCCGATGGCAAATTTGATTTGCTTGAATTATTTTAATAAAATGCCCTCTCGACACAACTGAAAACACTGTTTTGTATTCAAAGAGTTAACATTGGATATATACCATATTTTTAAAAGAATTATTTTTAAAATGTAATCAACTACCATGAGTTTCATATGTTCCAGCCATTTAATGCCAGGAATGAATCGTTTTGTTCACATTTGACGAAAAGGGCAGTGATATTGTCACCTCAGAGTAGGCTTGTGCCCCATATCCCGACCGGGGGGCAGGACTTTCCCGGTTTGGGGCAGGGCCACACACTCCCGCCCCGGTTTGTGGCCCCTCCCCCAAGGAACCTCCCCCCCAGCAAGGCCCTGGAGAGCAATCTCCACCACCCCCAACATGCTGTAATACCACCCTCCCTCCTCCCTGCCTGCTTAACCTAGAGAGCAGGTCTCAAAACATCGCCAACCAGAAGCTATGCCAGCCCACATTGGTATACATAACCCGCAAGAGCATTAACTTTCATAAAAACGCAGTTAACAGTGAGCAAAAAAAAAAGGCACATAATGGTTCAACATTTCACGGAGATCCAAATGACCTCACTTTTCAATCTACACACTCATATGTGTAATTCTTTATCACAGGGCTTTTTGAGGCCCAAACACCTTTCCGTAATGCAAAATCTTTAACTCCCCGAAGCGACCAATGGCAAAGAAGCAGTCACCCTCCTCCCCGGGTTGGTTTTCAATGGCTTGAAGGAAAGAATGTGCCCTGCAAGTTGCTAGGTAAACAAAGAAAGGCTTGGGTGGCAAAAGCGCACGAAATAGTTGACACCACCCCACCCCCCTTACAACACCATGGCTCATCTATGGGCATTCTGGGAAGTGTAATTTAATCCTCGTCGGCGCCAATAGCTCTTTGACAAAAAGGAGACTGAATGAGGCTGCCCTGCGGGGGCAGAGCATCTGCCAGCAGAAAGCTGCAAGATGAGGAAAAGCAGGGCTACCTCCTGTGGCCTGGCCAACATCCCTTGGCATCCCCTCCCCTCCTCCTCCTCCTCCTCCCCCCAGAGCCATCACACTCCCTGCTTTCTCTCCCCCCCCCCCCCCACCCCCCCTCGCACTGAGAACCCCTTTAACTGCCCCAAAGCCAATGCCTGGAATGCGGGTGTCCTGTGAGGCCATTGGACTTCTATGTGGAGAGATCTCTTGGTGGAAAAAAAAAAAGAAAAAAAAAAAAAAAAAAAAAAAAAAAAAAAAAAAAAAAAAAATAAAAAAAAAAAAAAAAAAAAAAAAAAAAAAAAAAAAAAAAAAAAAAAAAAAAAAAAAACACATAAACTACAATTCCCATGGAAAGGGGGGAAGGGGGGGAAAAAAAAAAAAAAATTGAAAAGGGGAAGGGGGGGGGAAAAAAAAAAAAAAAAAAAAAGGAAAAAAGAAGAAAAAAAAAAAAAAAGGGGGGGGGGGGGAGGGAAAGGAAAGGGGGAAGGGAAAAGGGGGGGGAGGGGGGGAGAGGGAAAAAAAAATAAAAAAAAGAAGGAAAGAGGGAGAAAAAAAAAAAAAAAAGAAATGTTCGGTTGGGTTGTGAAGGTGTCGGACTACACCAACAACCAAAATTATAAGTGTGAAGGGTGTGAAGCACAGGAAGGGTTTTGTAAACTGGGTGAAAAAACAGTAAAGGGGTCAATAAGAAATATTGTACCATCACCCCCCCTGTCATCCAACATCGGTTGAAGTAAATCGAACATCACACCCCCCCCCCCGCCTTTTTTCCGTTTTACCCCCCTGTCCCCCCCCCCCCCCCCATCCCCAATTCCCTTTTCGCTTGTGTCTTTTTGAAGAAGAAAGAGGGGGGGGAGGGGGAGGGGGGGGGGAGGACCCCCCTCCCCCCTGTTTTACCTCCGTTGGTCACTGGGGGGGGGTGGAGGGAGGGGTGACACCCCATTTTCGACACCCCTCCCCCTTTTTTTAACCCCACAAATTCCACGACCCACGTGTTATACCTGACCCAACCCCCCCACACAACTTTTATTATCCCCCTGTTACACACTGTGTCACACCTTCCCATCTCCCTTTATCGCCTTTCCTTCCAAAGCATTTTTTTTGGACACAGAGATCCAGTCCCTAGCTTTTACTATCTCTCTCACACCCACTGCAAATAATACACCCCCACTTTAACCCTCATGCTAGGAACTCCGAATGCTATTTGGGAGACATTGAGACTCTCTGTCAGGATGGCCTGAGGGCCACAATAGACTACAATTCCCAGCATCCCCAGCACTAACCCAGGACAGTTAAGCACTCTCAACGGATTCTTTCCTCAAGTGTGGATGCAAGCTTTGTGAGAACTCTGGGCATTCAGTCCAGCATTGTTTAATTTTCTGCAGTGCATTTTGATAGCAGACAAGTGAACCAGGCATCCTCCTCCTTTTCCAGGACCATGTCCTCCATTTGGATCATGGCTACAGAAGCATGGATTTAAATAACCATGGTGTTTTAGCTTTTATTTTGGCCATGTCCTACATTTTTGCTTGGGTGCCCACATTTTGGGGTGAGGGCAATGGTCACCTTGGTCGAGAGCTTCCAAGGGGTTTAACTGCCATTCTGCTGTGTGCTGGAAACAGAACCATTGCATTAAGCCAACGACAGTTAAAGTGGTCTCAAACCAGATTATTAATCAGTGTAATGCAGCCCAAAACCTTTGCACTGATATTTCAAAGCCCAGCCTTGGCACCCCACAACAAACTACCAAATCCCAGGATTCCATAGGAGGAGTCGATGAGCATGAAAGCCATGTGGCAGCAGCCTAAGTGTGCTTAATGCAGTTCTTAAGATGGTGCACACCTCTTGCCTACAGAGTCTCACAAAGACTTTTTTTTTAACAACTCCCATTTCATGTCTCCTTTCATTATGGGATGAACACAGACAACACACACAAGTCAAAATGAAGCAAAACCAAAGTCCCTTGACCAAAGGTTTGTGTGGAAAATAAGCCTATGAAACATGCAAGAGCAATGTTACAAAAAAGCCCTTCAATGCTCAACATGTGCTGTTGGAATGGGGGGAAGGGGGTGGGCCCAGAAAGGGAAGTACATTTCCGTGATCTGTCTACAAATAATGTCAACATGTCCTCCATTTTGATCATGCCTAAGAAGCATGCATTTATATTAACATTTCTAAAAAAAGCCTCAATTTTTTTGCGTGTCCTCCATTTTTTATAAAATGTGTCCTACATTTGAAAATGTTGTCCTGCATTTGTCCTACATTTGTCCTGGTTTGGAGGTCCTTACTTATGGCAACCCTACCTCAGAGGCAAGTAGGGATGAGAAGATGTTGATGTCTTTATTCAGGAAGTAAGTTCAGCATTATGACTCAACTATGGAGCAATAGTCTCCTGGCTTTGGGAACACATTGTAATCTGTGGTTCTCTTCAAGATTCCAAGAATCTTTCCTTTCCCCCAGTACCTTGTTAAAAAAGTAATAGAATCTGGGCAAAAATCTCTGGATTTCTTATAAAACTCAGCAGGGAAACCATTCTCGCTTGAAGACTTCTTGTTTTTCTAATTACTTCTGTGATCTGATGATGTTAGAAAAACCAACATGTCCTAACATGTGACTATTGTTGCCCCTTTTAAAACGGTTAGACCTGTACCACATTGTGTAGTGGCTCTGCATTTTGTACAAGCTGAGGTAGGATTCAAAGGAAACATATTTCTATTTCTGTAGCTTTTGTTAGCCATTTATAATTGCTGCTTCTGTTGGGAAATTATATTAGCATTCATTTTCCAGGAGTGCCGGTGATTTAAAAGCCTGTGCACTCTACTTCCTTTCATAAAGACCCTGCGTTGGATCACGTGTTTGTGTGTTTCATCAATGATTTCTTCTATAAAACAACAGAATAGCTTGTCCCCTTAATAGAGAAATCCAACAGAATGGCATCATTTTGATGGTTTATTGGCTATGTCTCGGCTTGCAAACCAATTGAATTTTAGGTACCAGGCTTTGAGTCCTTATAACCCCCCCATGTAGAAAAACAAATTTTTAATACTGCAATCCTATACAGTTGTCCCTCCATATTCGCTAGGGTTAGGGGAACAAGACCCCCATGAATATGGAAAAACCACAAATAACAAAAACACTGTTTATATCTGAGAGGACACCTCTCTAGGAATCTCTAGGTCCTCCAGTGCAACTCTGTGGTCAGTGTCCAACATACACTGACCATAGAATGGCACTGGAGTAGCTACAAATGGTCTTTCAGTGCAACTTTCAGTTAAAGTTGACCACAGAGTTGCACTGGAGGACCTAGACAGTCCTAGAGAGAACATATTAATGAAATCCGTGAATAATCAAAGCCGCAAATATCAAAGCCCCAAATATGGAGGGATGACTGTACTGTACATACTTACCTGGGAGTATCTTTCATAAAATATTTTGGAGGAGACATGTATACGGCTTCTTGTTGTTAACTGCCATCAAGTCGACTTTGACTGGTGGCAACCTCATGAATGAAAGACCTCCAAGTCTCGTTAACCTCAACTGTCTTGCTTAGGTCTTGTAGACTCAGGGCTGTGGCTTCCTTGATTGAGTCTATCCATTTGGAATGCCACCATCCTCTTTTCCTACTGCCCTCTACTTTACATTATTACATTATTGTATTTTCTAATAAGTCATGCCTTCTCACAATATGTGCTATAAAGTGTGACAGTCTCAGTTAGTCATCGTGGCATCTAGGGAGAGTTCAGGCTTGATTTCCTGTAGGAACCCACTGATTTGTGTTTTTAGCAGTCCACGGTATCTGTATAACTGTTCCCTCCAGCACCACATTTCAAATGAGTTGATCTTTTTCTGATCAGCTTTCTTCACTGTCCAGCTTTCACATCCATACATAGAAATGGGAAATACAATGGCATGGACCATCCTAATTTTAGTATTCTGTGATATAGCTTCCTTTATTGTTGCGCTTCCAAGTCTCAGGCCCTGTACAGACTGGCACTTTGTGCCGGCCTGAGAGCGGAGTCAGAGCATTGCGTCCAGATGACGCATGCCCTTGACGATGCCAGCAGGGTTCCATGATGCCGCGCACCACTCCAGATGGTGCGTGGCATCATGATGCCCCTCCAGCGCTGCGCCCAGATAACACAGCACCAAAGGTGCACCATATAGCCGCACCACCATGGCCATGTGCCCCCAGAAGGTCTTCTTCTGGTTTTTTGACTGCAGTCTCCATTCTGATTAATGACTGAGCCAAGATATAGAAAATCTTGAACTATTCCACTATCTTCATTGTTTACTTTTAAAGTTATGCAAATCATTTGTGGTCATTATTTTTGTTTCCTTAGTTGTTATCTATACACCTGGTTTTTCACTTTCTTCCTTGACCTTCTGAAGTAATTGTTCCAACTCTTCTGTTTTCTGCTAGTAATATGGTGTCATCTGCATATCTTAAATTGTTTACGCTCCTTCCTCCAGTTTTCATACCTCCTTCCTCTGAGTCTAATCCTGCTTTACATATGCTATATTCAGCCTACAAGGTAAAATGCAGACCCCCTTGCCAACTAGAAAGCATTCTGCATCTCCATATTCTGTCCTAATAGTAGGTTCTTATACTGAGTAAAAGTTACGCATTAGGACACGCAAATGGTTATAGGTCAGGGGAAATGCTTTAGTAATGCCTGCTAATCATGACAGGAAATACTCTGAGATTGGTAAGAGACTTTCAGAAAGGATTTTGTTCCTATTAGTGCTTGAATAGTGTGGTTTCTTTACATAATTTACAATGCTTGTTATTATTCTTGTGATTTTGTTGTTGTTATTAACTTAGAAGGCCTTAAAACAGACAAGAGAAAAGACATAAAATCTGGGGGGAAATCCTATGAAAATGTCTCCAAGATATCTGAAAGTCCCTTTTCGCTGGGACTGTTAAAATCCAGTTGTTATGTCATCTTTTGAAATGTAACTTCATTATGCCTTTGTTAGCCTCCCAAAAGGAGCTCTTTACATGTACTGCTGTTATTTGTAAGATGCTGGTTCCAAGCTCTAAAAATACTATGGTTCATCCATTCAGTCTTATTTCTCTTTCCGTTTTTAGTTAATTGACCCTCTTGGCATCCTTTTAACAGTCATAAAAACAAAAAGATAGTTAAATTATATTCACTTAACAGGCTATAAATCCAAATGACTTTATACCTCCACCCCTTTCTTCTCACTGCCTTAAATGTGTGTGTGTGTGTGCGCGCATATTTTTACACGCACCTGCACACGCACACGCACACATTTTACACAAAAATATAAATCTCCCTGGCTAACATAAAGAGGGTAACATAAAGGCAAACATAGAGAGTCTTTTTCCTGCTGTTACCTATTAAGATACAAGGCTATCAGATTTAGAGGTGTTAATTTATGGCTTGTCTATACAATTAAAATACCCCTCATTCCAGCTGAATAAAATGTGAGCTGGCCACACATGATTCACAGGAGTTCAGGCTTTTTTGCATCCCCCCAAAATAACCCACCCTCCTTAAACTCCACAGAAAAAGGCTTTGCATTCTTTACTGGATTATCCGTGAAAATCCTCAGAAATGCATATTATTGTACATGTGGCCAACCATTTGTTTCACATGAATTCAGATGGCTGCACATTTTTGGCAGCGGGCGGGTGGATAGATGTGAATAGATGTGAATTTGCTTAGGAAAGTGAAGACAATAACTCTTGATACAAATAAGAGAAAATCCACAGCAATACACATAATACACTTTTTTGTAGTCTAGTCTACATTTTATAAGCAAATAGCTCTCCTCCCTCAGGCAGAGGTTCAAAGCAGCCTCCTTGCTTTTCCCTTCCCCTCTAGGATAGAAAAAGGTTGGGAAGAAGGGGAGGATGAGAGAAGATCAGGGCCTCCAAATCTTGTGTTCCCCTTGAGCAACTGTCAGCACCTTGGAGAGGGGAGATCTTGCCCCACAGTTTGAGAACCACTGTCCTAGGCTGAATGAACCAAAGTGATCCTTCTGGGTTTGGTTTGGCTTAAATTACTGGGGTCTGATTTGGAGGAAGAGAGTGCTCTGTTTAGGCTGACAACCAAAAGCCTCTCATTTTCATTAAGGCTATCTTAAGGGCCCGTACAGACAGGCCAAAATAAAGCTGCTTCAGGTCAATTTGGAGGCAGGCTCTTTAAATGACACATACATCTTAATAAGGCCAGAAACTGCACCAAAGCTGCGCTCCAGTCCTTGGGACTGGAGTATGGCTTTGGCGCGGCTTCTGGCCTCTTAGGATGCATGCATTATTTAAACAGCATACCACCAAAGTAACCCGAAGCAGCTTTATTTTGGCCTGTCTATAGGGGCTCTTAAGTTACTCACTTAAAGTTGTCTTTGGGTGAATTCATGTGAGATTAAGATGATGCTCTCTATGCATGAAAGTATGCTGGTCTTCTCAGATTTAAATTCTTGATTCACATGACAGAAACGCATGCCCAAGGTCATCAGTAACCATTCCCATCATCAGAGTACCTTTTCATTTTCACTTCAAAAGTGGCAATTTGTATTTGTTCCAGCTGCAGTTGCTTCTTTGGGCATCACTTGCTTCTTTTTGTCCTTCTCTATATTTGTCACGTTCTATCTCATTGTCAAAGCGCTGCCTCCCCTCGTGCCTCTGGCCACATTGCCGACCACGTATTCTGGCTGACGTATGCTCACGAAAACCTCCATGCCGCAGAAACCACGATGAGCAGCAGCACCTTCTGGTTCTTCCCGCCATAACTCTCTCACTCGCTTGTGCGCTTGCTCTCCCACCCTTTTCCTGTTTCTCAGGGAAGAGATCCACTGTGGCTTTCTCCCCATTTGAAGTTGAAATAAGTTTGTGGTGTGTGTACAAGATCCCTCTCAGTTTTTCACTTTCAGTATTATATGTGGTATTGCACCAGCTTTCATATTGGTCCATTATTACTTTGGTGATGTATCTCACCAAAGTATACCTCATCTCATTGGATAAAGTATTCTTCCTGAGTGTGCTTCTTTGTGGAGAGGAAACCTGTGTATTTCATGTGAGCAAATGCCATAGTAATGTCTGAAATGTCAAAGAACTGGTCTGCTAACCTAAAGTGGCCAGGCCAGTCATACTGGGAAATATGGCTCAGCTATAAGGACAACTTGATCCTGAGCCATTAGCAATAGTTACAAATGATGTGAGAATGTAGAATCTGACAGAAACATTTCCATTGTGAATCAACAATTATTTCAGTGTTTGAATCACAAGATTTAAGAAAGCCCAAGCTGCCAAAAGCATAAATGTCTGTCGGGCCAAGGGCAGGGCCATTCATATAGTTGATTTCTAGGGACAAAAATAGCTGGACTCAGTGGGAGGTCTAGTAACACTAGTTTACAACAGAAGTCTTTTCAGATGACAGTTACACAGAGGTGCAATAAGGCATGCTGTGCACGCTCAGCGGCACTTTTTATTCTTTATGTTTCAAGTCTGAGCCACCAGAATGAAAACAGATTTTGGGATTCACAGTCCCAATTTGAAGTCCTGCTCTGTACTGAAGACCACTGAACAACCAGTTTCTTTATTACAGTTGTCCTCTTTTCTCATTGTATACTCACAACAATCCTATATAAGTTATGTCAGACTGATAGAAAATGTGAGGGGCCCAGTGAGATCACTCTCAGATCCTCTGGGAAGGATTTGTTGCAATCACAAAAAACCAGACTAGTAACAACTTCCCAGAGGACTTTTTCTTCTGCCGCTCCAAAATTGTGGAATGACCTGCCGGAAGAGATCTGTCTTATCAGTGCTTTAGACGCCTTCAAAAAGGCTGTCAAGATGGATCTCTTCTGGTGGGCTTCCCAATCTGACCTCTCGAAGGATAGCCCTATCCACCTTAACAGTCCATTCCATTGTGATTATTTTAAATCGTGTTTTAATTGAATTTTAAATGTTAATTTTTATTATGTTAAAGGTGGGAGGGTTTGGGAATTGATGTAAAATTTTATTGTTTTACTGTAATTTTATTTCACTTGTAACCGTGCCTTGATCTCACAGAGAAGCGGAAAATACAAATAAATAATAATAATTATTATTATTTCAGTAGCAAAGGGAAAGTCTTTTTACAACAATTAAGGTACCTTCTTCCCCCTTTCAGCAGTTGGAACACAATATTGTGTACTCTTAACACTTTAACTGTTGTTGTGGCTGCTTATGGAACGTGGCTGCAGAAGCATCAAAGGAACATGCTGAATATTGGCTGTAATGCAATTAATAACTGATATAATTCCTCTGTCTAGTTTCTGCGAATGTTGTTCCATTGTTGAAGACTTTTGCAAGCCTCGCTGATTCAATGGGATTGCTCTAGTGAGGATTAGGCTACTGCCACATTGCAGAATTAATGCAGTTTGACACAGCTTTAACTTCCATGGCTCCACCCTATGGAATCTTGGGATTTGCAGTTTGTTGTGGCACCAGAGCTCTCTGACAGAGAGGGCTAAATGTCTTACTACAAATCGCAGAATTCCATAATGTTGAGCCTTGGCAGTTAAAGTGGTGTCAAACTGCATTAATTCTTCAGCATAGATGCAGCATTGGATTCAAGCCTACATATTTAATGTAGCATCTAGTTTAACCCTGCATGATGTTGTTGTGTTCAAAGATTTGTACAAAGCAGGAAACTAAATCTAGCTAGGGCAGATGTCAAGTCTTATTTTAGGGCATTCTATAGCAACAATGTTGTCCTTTTCATAGAGGACTAGTTGCTGCTTGACAGTAATAAATTACAGTGGGCCCTTGTTATCTTTTGGGGTTTGGTTCCAGGCCCCTCCATGGATAACAAAATCTGTGGATGCTGAAGTCCCATTTAATATAATGGGAAAGGAAAATGGGAAATCAAGGTTTGCTATTTGAAATTTATACTTTTTTTTAGTATTTTCAGGCTATGGATGCTTTAATCCGTGGATAAAAAAATCCGTGGATAAGGAGGACCAACTGTACAAAGAAAAAGTCCTGATGGACCAAAGCTCAGAGATCCACCAAGTGCAGACAAATTATATTCTCATAGTGGCCAACCACATATCACTATGAAGCCCAAAGTTGGACATCAGCACTATAGCTCTCTTCTGCTATTGTTCCACAATAAATGGTGTTCAAAGGGGAGTTGTCGCTGAGCATGGATGATTGATTGGCACTGATAGCCTTATCGTCTATGGATTTGCCTAATCCCCTGTAAAATGGTGGCCTCACTAGACCCTAAACTCTAGTTGAATTATTTGACTGCCCACTTGAGAGCCCTTGCGTGACAGCAAAAAGTCCAGTTGTTGTGCAGGAGTTGTAGTGAAAAGGAGGCTGTATACTGTGTATACCTCTCCTGGCATTTCTCTCCAACACGTGGCTGTTCTCATTAGTGTGCAATTTCTGTCATATGTTCGTGCGTCAGTGCTGTGTGATCTACTTTTTTCTCATCCTCCTCTTGGGAGATCTACCCTCCAGGACTTTGTGGCCTTTGAGAACTTGAGCTGCAGTTCAAAAAACAAAGCGAAGTGTCAGGACAGGACTGGGGTCGGGGACGAGGGGAAAGGGAGCATTCCAAACACACGTTGCTCAACGCCACAGGATCAAAGTTTAGATCTCCGGCCTGTTGGATTCCTCTTTAAATACGACATACATTTGTCCCCCGAGGGTTTGTTTATACTAGGGTTATGTATGTGGCTGGCTTCTTGTTTATTGGTAGAATTGTCATTGCATCAAAAGTACGTTAACAAGTCATGTGATCTTGACACCGTTACCTCTGCCTGAACTAGTCCTCTGTAGGGTGTGTGTGTGTGAGAGAGAGAAAGAAACAGGTTAGGGTAGGCTTTTGTTCATGCTGCTTTCAATCTATGGAAGGAGTTGGGACCCCTTGGTATTCTAGATTTTGTTGGTCTTGGTGAGCCTGATAGTCACACAAGTCCTAAACATCTGGAGGGCCAAATTTTTGTCAGCCCTAATTTGTGGTTAGGTACACACACACACACACCCTCCTATGGATTTACCACACACACACACACACACACACACACACACACACACACACACACACACACACCCTCCTATGGATTTGCTTATAAATTTAAAATAAACTCCAGTAGTCTCCCTTTTTATCTTAATTCTTTAAAACTGTAGCAGCCTATCAGTGGATACTTGCAACTCCTATAATTTTACAT
Source organism: Sceloporus undulatus (assembly GCF_019175285.1). Classification (NCBI taxonomy): domain Eukaryota; kingdom Metazoa; phylum Chordata; class Lepidosauria; order Squamata; family Phrynosomatidae; genus Sceloporus; species Sceloporus undulatus. Next base: position 159,872,269 of record NC_056522.1, on the reverse strand, counting down.
CTCACTAACTTGCTAGGACAATGGGCTTTTAACCCTGATTGCTAATTTTATTGTATTTTGGTGGATATTCTGCGAGGTCCTTGGTGATTTTGCTATTGGTCAATATATTTACACACACACACACACACACACACACACACACACACACACACACGTATATATATAACATGCAGGGGTAGCTGTGTTAGCCGTTTAACAAATAGAAGCAAAAATCCACCAGTAATACCTTTACTAACCAACCTAAATGCACAATGTATATTGTGCATATTAAATTAATAGTATCTGTAACAGCAAGCCTCTTCTACATAGGCAGAACTGACCGTAGGAGCCCAAATCTGATTTACTTGTTAATGTGCTTGCATCTATTCAGTCGCAGGTCATCCCCATTTAATTCAGTATGGATTCAGATCTGTGTGCTACAACCAGATTGGCAAGTGAACTTCTCAACCCTTTCCTCCCTGAAACAGTCTTCTATTCCTAGAAATGCTACACTGTAGGTTTAGGAATCCCACTAAATGGGATAAGATCTAGGGAGGACGGGTCCCTGATAATCAGTTCGAGGAAGATCTACTATCCTTGCAGGGCAGGTCCACAGTTCAACCTATTGGCTTTTACTCCCAGAGAAGTGTGTATAGGTTTCTTAGGGTTCATCCAGACGTTGGCTTTTTTAGCACTCATACATTCCAAGTTTGTTATTTGGGCCTGTTACAGACTGCCAAAATAAAGCTGCTTCGGGTCTCTTTGGAGGTATGCTGTTTAAATGATGCATGCATCCTAAGAATCTGGAAACTGCACCAAAAGAAGCACTCTGGTGCTTAAGAATGGAGTGTGGCTTTGGCACGACCTCCAGACTCTTAGGACCCATGCATCATTTAGATAGCATACCTCCAACGAGACCAGAAGCAGCTTTATTTTGGCAGTCTGTAACAGGCCCTACATTATGGAACCACAAGTTTGGTTGTACACACAGAAGCATTTGAATAAAGATGGAGTCAACGATCCGAATACATTGGGAACATGAGGAGAACAGGGATAGTGAGAACTAGGTATGATGGCTTAAGAGGCAGAACCAACTTCATTCAACCTGTAGCCTTTCAGATATTATACAAATAAAAGCTAAAGTAATTTCCACCTGCAGTTTTTATTGATGTTTAAATATCAGCAATGATCAATGAGACCAACAGACAAGATGCATTTGCTTGAAACAAAGTTCTGGTGTGAACAAAATGGAGGTCTTTAAACAGAGGCTGGATGGCCATCTGTCGGGTATGTTTTGATGGAGAGTTCCTGCATGGCAGGGGGTTGAACTGGATGGTCCTTGTGGTCTCTTCCAACTCTTATGTTCTATGATTCTATGTTCAAGGCATGCAGCGTTTTATCCCAGGTCTATTTGGGTCTATTCGAATTGGTTATTCACACTATCATTAATGTGGATCTTAAAAAAAAATGGGGGGGGGACCCAATATCGATTATCCTGGATTGAATGTTTGTTTGTTTTTGCAGCCCCCTCAATTTTATCAGGTGTAATCAGGATGCATATGAACAATGGAGATTCAACTCAGATCCATCTTGGATTATTTTGCAGTGTCAATAACCCCTTAATATGCTTGCTACGAGGCAGCAAAATCACTGCAATCTTGTACCATATAACTGAGGGCAAGACCCAGTGAACACAGTGGAACTTATAGCATTTGCATGATCCAAAGCTGTGACAGTTTAGTGAATCCTTCTGATTAAAAAGGAAGAGAGAATTCTGTGCTTTATTAACCAATCTTTCAGAAATTTTCCAAGAACCAATACGTAGAAGATGAAGTCTGAAATCTCATTATGTTGATCTTGGGTGCCATCTAGTGCCTATGCCTCAAGTACCAGCAAAGCATAACCTCAACTCACATGCGATGAAGGCCAAGTGACTTTGAAGAATTTATATTGTGAAATGGATCAGCCTATGTATCTGAGTGACAGCCAGTGCTGTGTAGTGGTTTGACTTTTGGACTATGACATGAAGACCGTAGAAACCCAGTGAGTCCCACTCTCTCAGCCTCAGGGGAAGGCAAAGGTAAACCCATTCTGAACAAGTTTTGCCAAGAAAACACCATGATTTTGCCAAGAAAACACCACGTCTTAGGGTCGCCATAAGTCAGAAAGAATTAGAAGGCAAACAACAATAATAACTAATCTGGTTGTCAAACTTGACCATATGTCCATTACAGTGTGGCTCTAATACATAGCTGTAAAGTCTTCCTGGAGTATGTCCACACTACAAAGTTGTAGTACATAGTTTGACCATCATGGCTCTGTCCTATGGAATCTTGCGATTCATAGTTAGGTGAGGAATTTAAGATTTCTCTGGTAGAGAACTTTATGAAACTAAACCAAACTACACATTCCAACAGTCTGTAAGATGAAGCTAGGGCCATTAAGGTGGGATCAAATTGCTGTAATTATGTGGTGCAGATCCTCTTCCAGGAGTGAGAAACTTCAATACTGCTGGGTACACTCTTCCAAGGTGGAACCTAGAAATGTCAGACTGAAAACTAGAGAGGACCCCTGTACCTTTTATGACTGTGTAGAAGAGGGAATATTTTAGCAGGTGTTGCTGGTCATGCAACCAAGTAAGAAGCAACACCTGATGAAATTTCCTCCGCTACAAAACCATTAAAGGTACAGGAGCCCTCTCCAGTTTTCACTCTGGCAATCCTATGTGGTGTTAGAAGATTGCAGCCGGACAGACCTTTGGTGCTGCAGTCATCTCCCATCACATAATTTTATAGGCATGGGGCTGCCCAGATAACATGATCTTCCATCTATAACCATTCCATGTTTTCCCATATTCTCTTGTCTTTCCCCCTCTTATCCACACAATCTATTAAGGAAGGAAAGATTCAATAGCTGCAGGGAGGCTTTTGACTGATAATGCTAGCAGTCCTTAATCTGGAAGCAGTTCAAGAAGGGGGTTGGGATGGGAAGAATCACTTCCCCTTGTGCTGGAGTTCACTGAAGGTTTGCTTGCAGTGAAAGACTAACACTTGGGTTTCCTGTAGCGACAAAGTATTAACCAGAGCGCTGGAAAGGATGGAGATAGACAGGGATTCTAAAGTGGACTGGGAGTGATGTGGCCTTCCAGAGGTTGCTGGATTGCTGTTCCTAAACATGGACTATGCTGGCTAGGGCTCTTGGGGCTTGCATTTGGAGGGCTGCATAATACCCAAAAGTGTAGCAGAAATAAATAATGTGGGGTTTTTTGTTTTGTTTTTCTGGTCTCACACATTCTCTGCTCCGTAAACAAATGGCTGAGAATGCATTCCTTGATGCTCTTTCAAGCATCTGGAATGGGGGCCAATTCTACTTCTATCTGAATGCAGGAGTGATCCTCCCAATGTGGTTAAACAGCAGCTCTCTTCTCCATTGACTATGTTGGTGACTAAGGCTGAAGGAGAGAAAGCCAGCATGGCGCAGTGGTTTGAGTGTTGGACTAGGACTGTGGAGACCAGGATTTGATTCTCAGCTCAGCTATGAAACCCACTGGGTGACGTTGGGCAAGTCGCATACTCTCATGGGAAGGCAACGGCAAACCTCCTCTGAACAAATCTTGCTGTGATAGGCTCCCCATAGGATTTGTTACCCAAAAAGCTTGGGTCCTGAGAAGACACCTACAAATAATATTTGATAGGGGAATTAATTTAGCTCAATTAGATTATACCTTTGGCTGGGGCAACATTCAGGCTGAGAGCTTAACAGTTTTTATACCAGTTCCAAATCACACAGAACTCAAAAAGCAATTCCAAATAAGGTTTTTAGTTTTGTTAAGAAAATAAGCAACATGTACAAGCACACATGTTCACATGCAAGAACTAATGGAGCAAAAGGTGGGAGAAAGTGAAAAGCGGAGGGCTTGCTAATGGTAATACGGTACCGATCCTGGTTCCAGTCAATGGGTGTCTGAAACGGAGATTGCTCAATAGCCACCTTGGCAAATGGGGTGGCTGGCTTATTGAGGAGTCTAGCAGAATGACCAGAGTGTCTGCCCGGTCCCAAACTAGACCAAATTGCTAGTGTCTAGGTGGTGGTATATATACTCAAAATCATATCTTGGGTCAGTAATTTCAGAATGAATGGATTACCTCACTGCTAAATGATTTTCCAAGAAAAATGGTCAAAGGATCGAGGAAATGCCCAGACAATTGGCATGAATATCTCAGACAAAGGAAAATTGCTACTACTGTAAAAGAGTCCTTATACACAACCACCTTCTTTGGCTGGGATCCCATCGTTGCCCTCCATAAACAAAAGGGATTATGCTGATGCCTTTGGGTGATCTCATTATGGTGGGTGCCTTTGCTTCTTTCCTTGCTAGAGCCAACTGGATTTCCAGATATGGTATTGCCCACCCCAGCGTCCCTTCTTAAATTGACATCAAAATTGAGGGGTGATCAGGGCCCTGACCTTGGGATAACAGGTTGCCATAAATCGGAAACGACTTGCAGGCACACAGCAACAATGCTCTGGAGACTTAAGCCTACAAAAGCTCATGCTGCCAACTTCTTTCATTAATTAGTCTCAAAGGTGCTACAAGATCTCTCTACATACTATTCTACAGACTAACATGACCATATCTTTGAATTCTACTACTCTGGAGAGAGTTTAAAAAGAGGCTTATTCAGGGGCTGTATTAACTCCCCTAAGGAGAACATAATTCACAAGTTAAAAATCTGTAAGCAGATGGGCAAACAAGTCAGTCAACTGTAAAAAATACTGAACAAATACAATAGTCAGCACTCATTTGAATTTCACAGCCTCTCCAGAACAGGAGCAGGATTCTGTTTATTCATTTGCTGCTCATAGATGAACAGTGCATGATAGGAGGCATGAAATGAAGAATTGGTAGGAAGCGTGGGCTGTGGTTGGGGTGTCTGTGTAACTGATGATGTTCAGCAAGCTCTGCTCACTTAAGCCTGTCACCTCAGCCGATGCCCAAATCCATCAGTGTCTGAATGCACTCTTTGTCAAGTGGCCAGAAATACTGTACTCTTGGACCAATCTACATGCAACTTTAATTGAATAGTTCTGCACTTGGAAGCAGATAGGGAGGAGTTTTCTTCCTCCAGCTACAGTAGTGGGGCCCTTTCACACTACCCAGTTATAGCACTATGATTTCACTTGAACTGCCATAGTTCCACCCTGTGAAATCCTTGGGTTTGTAGTGTGGTGAGGCACTATGAGAGGAGCTCTCTGGCTGAGAAATTTGGACAGCCTTCCCCAAACTAAAATCGAGTCATACTGCTATAATTGTGTAGTGTGAAAGGGCACCTGCTTCAGATTGAAGCCCCTCTTCCTGCAATTTGTTGTTCTCTGTGTTGTGTACCTTCAAGTCATTTCTGACTTATGGTGACCCTAATGTCCTATCAGAGGGTTTTCTTAATAAATACAATAAAATTTTCTTGGTAAGATTTGTTCAGAGGAGGTTTGCCCTTACCTTCCCCAGAGGCTGAGAGCGTGTGACTTGCCCAAGGCCATCCAATGGATTTCATGGCCGAGCTGGGATTTGAACCCTGGTTTCTAGTGTCATAGTCCAACACTCAAACCACTACGCCATGCTGGCTCTCTATTAAGACAAAATTTGTCATAATCTGGTGAGTACATTGCAATTGCTTTTCTTCTACTACTTGCTGGATATGGGCTGGCAACAGATAGTAGTCTATACATTTGCTTTTGGACTTTATCACAGTTGCCTGCTGTCCCGCCACAAATGCACTAGTTTAATAGCAGAAGCATGCCATTTTTGCACCAGTCTTTATCACATATTCTCCTTCCCTGCAGGGAGAAAGTTCTCATTTCCTCTTTGGCAAGAAGAAAAACTCTTTGCATGTGCCAAAAAAGAAATAAGAGTCCTTCCTTGTGAGGAGAAGACTGTCATTTCTTCTTTGGGAGGTGGGGAGAAAATAAAATGAAGTGGTAAAAAACAGCATGCTCTTGAATATCAACTGCAGGAAGGAGACATTGACACCATCTGACTGCCCCATTCCAGAACTAATGCATGAGAAACCTATTGCATCTGAAAACGAATGCTATAGCACAGTCTTTGGCAAAAAGTGTTTGGAAGCTTATTGACAAGGTGTGCTCTGACAACACTTTCAGGACATGGCAATGACAAGACCGAAACAGTAATGTGCAATAAGCCAGAGGCGCTATTTTCAACTTTAATTGTTGTTGAAAAACTGCATGCGATAAAGTCCTGCATTTCAAGGTTTGTCACTACAATGCATGAAGACGTCCACTGGTAATTTATTTTCTCATTGTTCACACTATGCTCCTGGGGAATTTCTTGCAAAAGTGAAAAGATACTTTTTTCTAACAGTCCCAGAAACCTGAAACTACTATAGCCCCTGGGTAGGGGACTCTGGGAGATGTCACACAACCCCCCGCAAAAAAAAAAAAAAAACCCAAACCCCTAACCTTTTTCTGTCTTGATTCATTGTGCAATTCAAGGTGCTGTTGGGAATCTGCTAAGGCCCTGGGTGGTCTAGGTCAGTGTTTCTCAGGCCATCTGATTTGGAGGACTGGCATTTTTCCCCTCCAGTGTGACGGGGATTGACACCATACTGGTGCCCATTTGCTACAATTCTTTCTTTCCAGGAAACTCACCATGGACTGGCAGCCAATGACCCAGGGACCAGCTTGTTTAGGAACCACCACTTTGAGTAGCACTAGTCTAGATATAATATATTTCAGGGACCACTGCCTCCCATAGGTTCCTTTGTGCTCCTGGGGATCAAAGGAACCCCCTATAGTAATGTCATATTCAAAGAGTGCTCAGGAGTGCAAAGAGTGCTCTGTTTGGGGGAAATACTGGAAAACTGGCTAGTTTCCAAGCACAGTCCACTTTCAGAAGCACTGAAAGGCTTATCTCTTTGGACTGGCTTGAGGAGGTCAAGGATAGATTGGCAAAGAGTTAGACGAACTGGGTGTATTTTAATTCTTCAAAGTTGATTTTTTTTAACATAGTTTATAGGTTTGAATGTTTTCCCCTCTCTTATTTATCACTTTCACCCAACCCAAATATCTGGGATAATATCTACCTGACATTGAAACAAAGAGGTTAAATGGACCAGAACCAAACTAAACCGGCAAACCTGCAGAAGCCTTAATTTTATTTATTTATTAAATATTTATTTCATTTATTATATATTGATTTTATATTGATTTGATCTGATTTGATTTCACAGTGTGCAGTCAACTGACTTAACTGGTGGCTTGCTGATTTTCACTGTTTGAGAACAGACAGCAAGGAAAAGAGTCCTAGGCTGCTATCATGAATACTACCGTGAAACTTAATAGGCTTTTGCGTTTCATTTTGCTGATGGATGTTTGTTTGTTATAGCAGTACGCTGATTTCCCTTTCCATAATGGATAGAATGACTGAAACTGGAAGGACAGGAATAGAACAGGAGGATAAAAAGCAGGCATGCAATGCTTAATTTCCAACTTACCTTAAAAGCATTTGTTGTTTAGCAATTAATTAGGGAATGTTCTCTAATAAAACATCCAAAGAATTATTTTTGTCCAGTGATTACCTTTTCAGTTATTCCATGTATATGGTTTATTTAATAAAACTGAAGTTTATTGTTAATACAAATTCTCTTTAAATACAAGATGGAAGAGGGGAAAGCGACATACATTTTTCTTCTTCCTGAGGTCAAAAATAATTATTATGCCATTTGTTTTCAAGGGCAGACATGTTGTGAAGACAAAGTCTAAAGCAAAGTACATTGATTTACAGGAAATTGCTCACTTCCATACATGCTAGTCATTTACAAATGTACTTTTAGTGGGGCCCTTCAGTGCTGATAAGATTTGCACTGGTTGAGCCAAACTTGTTTCCAATAACGTCAGTGCCTCTTAGGAACTTAAATGCCCACTGCTGGTATTCAAAGTTCAGAAAAACATTTGCTTTGCAATAGCCTGCACCGGACAAAAGCTAACTGTTCCCCCAGCTGCAAAGCATTTGCCAGAAAGAAAGAAAAATGCAAACTGAAAAAAGTAGAAAAAAGAGTAGAAAAAGAGTGTGAAGTAATAGTTCTAGGCCAGTGATGGTGAACCTTTTAGAGGCTGATTGCCCAAACTGCAACCCAAAACCCACTTACTTATTGCAAAGTGCCATGTCCCTCTGGTTTTCTAGTAACAAACTCTGTGATGGGCAACGGCACTTGTGCCCACAGAGAGGGCTCTGAGTGCCACCTCTGGCATGCATGCCATAGGTTCGCCATCACTGTTCTAGGCTGTCCGGGGATCCTCAGCACTCTTCTCCAGCACATCTCAAATGTCTTGATTCTTCCTATCTTCTTTCTTGACTGTCCAGGTCTCATGTCCATACATGGTAATATGGAATACAATGGCTTGTATGATTCTGACTTTTGCGCTGAGTTATATGTCTTTGCATTTCAGGATCATTTCTAGTTCTTTCATAGTTGCCCTCCTCATTCTTAATCTTCTGATTTCCTGGCTATAGTCCCTGTTCCGATCCATGTTTGATCCCAGATACGAGAATTCTTTTACTATTTCTATTTCCTCACTCTAGTTTGACAATGTGTAAGTTCTCTGTGGTCATAAACCTGCCCTTGCACTTTCTTCTTTGATCTTCCTTAGTAGCTGTTTCCAGGTCTGTGAGGTTTTCTGCTAGTATTATGGTGCCGCCATCATATCTCAGATTATTGCCATTTCTTCCTCCTATTTTCACTCCTTCTTCTTCCGTGTGGAAGCCTGCTTTCCTTACAATATGTTCTGCTTTTAAGTTGAATAGGTGGGGTGATAGGATGCAGCCTTGTCTGACCCCTTTGCCAATTGGGAACCATTCTGTTTCTCCATATTCTGTTCTGACAGTAGCCTCTTGTCCACAGTACAGATTCTGCATCAGGACTATCAGATGTATTGGCACTCCCATGTCTTTAAGGGCATTCCCTAGTCTTTCATGATCTATACAGACAAAGGTCTTGTTATAGTCTACAAAGCACAAGCTGATTTTTTTTGGTACTCCCTGCTGTGCTCCATTAGCCATCACATATTTGCGATATGATCCCTAGTGCCTCTTCCTTTTCTGACCCCTCCTTGGACCTCTGGGATTTCTCTCTCCATGTATGGTTGGAGCATAATTTTGCTTGTGTGGGAGATTAGTGCTATGGTTCTATAGTTGTTACAGTCTCTTATGTTTCCTTTTTTGTGGATGAGGATGTATACTGATCTTTTCCAGTCTGTTAGCATTCGCTTTGTTTTCCATATCTGTTGACATAATGTCGGTTAGCACTTTTTATCTATTTTAAAAAAGGGACCCTGCTGCCGTTCTCCTTATTCTGGATATGTCCAGAACTGACTACTGTATCATGCTGTGTGTGGAGCTGAATGTTAAAAACAAATCAGAGGCTTGAACTGGTATAGAATGAACTACCTGGTTGTTCATAGGGGCTAAACCATCAGAGCACATAGCACTGACTCAGTACCAGCTGCACTGGTCATCAGTACATTTGCAAGCCCAGCTTCAAGACTTGATCACCTGTAAAGAGTCTGGTACTAGGTAATCTGAAGGACTGCCTGCACCTGATGGGAAATTTCTCAACTCTGTGGGACTGTAGTTCCCCTTATCCTTAACCAGCATAGCCAATGGTGGACGATCATGGGAAGTGCACTTCAACATCTGCAGAATTACGTTTCTCACCCTGATGTATATAAAAGAAACCTCAGGGACATCTCTTTGAGAGTTGATTTTAAAAATGCCTTAAATAAACAAACCTGCCTAGACCTCAAGGCTGTTGAGATTTGGCTTATGTCTGCTAGTAAGTTATGTTAAGTTGGAGGGTGCAATACAGGGCCTTATTTGTGCTGGTCCCATCTCTGTGGAATGTGTGCATGACTCTCTTCCTGACAATATTCAATGGACCTTAAAGACCTAGTTGGTCCAGGCTGCTTTTAACTGACATAACCTCACTTTTCAGTGTCTTTATTACTATGGTGTTTTATATATTTTATTTTTTATTAATTGTTTTACTTTACTTAATTTATATTTTTACTTTGTGAACCATCTGGAGAGGCCTCATCTTGAAAAGTAATATAGAAATGCCTTCAATAAATTAGATAAAATATCCCATCTAGTTATATAAATTGAGGTGACAAGCTGCTTTCCCCATTTTCAAGACTTCCATGTTTTTATTCATGAATATCAGTGAATGAAATCAGTTGTTAATGCCTGTTAATGATACCTTTCAAAAATAGAAATCCTCCTTCTATCCTAATTTTGCACACAGAGAAGGCACTCCTTGCACTCAAGATGGATGAAAATGATTTCATAGGTTTTCTTTCCCAACCATCTCCAAAATGTCTGAAATAACATCAGCCAACATTGTCTCCCTTTGTTTTGTATCAGCAGGAGCCTCTGCCAGATTTTGCTGAGGGCATGACAGGTTAGGATCTAACTCACTTGAAGCTAGCAAAGATTGCATTAAAAGAAGTCACAACTTTTGTTGTCTTTGGCTGATCAAGCCTCCCACTTATTTGTTCAGATGCTATAAATAGCACTTTCACAACTTCTTCCTGTGGAACAGAACCAGCAATGTAGTGAGCCAAGCATTCTTTTACTGTCCAACCCTACCACAAATGTAAAGGAGACTGCTAAGGAAAGCACTGTATTAATGATTTTGGGAGATGCCAATACCTTTTGTTTGCTTCTTGAGCCAAACAACAGTTATTAGCATGGCATTCCTTTATCATTTTAATTCACATTCTCCTACTTTCCTAAGGCTCTATCCTTACAGTGTTTTTTTTATCATCGAAAAAGAACTACAACTGACCATAACTAATCCCTGAGTTCTATATCCTAATGGTAATCTGAATCCAAGCTGTTCCGGCTCCTTTTTTTTAACCACAAAAAAAAAGTGGGGGAGAGAGAGGAATGCTTTTAGCAACATACAGCCACAACTACCTGAACAACAATATCTAAGATGGTAGGATTTTAAAAACATTTTAATTATTTCTACAGGAAACAAACACTAGCCAGAAAGCAGTTTGGATAAATACTTAGTTTTCAGAGACTTCTGATACAGAGCTTCCTTTAGTTTCTTTTTCATATAGTCGCATTAAAAAGCAAACCAACAGCAGTTCTCCCATGTTTGTCCTGGATCCCAGAAGGATACAATTAATCACTGGACATGTATATTTATTGAAATAATTAACAAAAAATATATATCAAGAGCAAGGCATTTTGGCTTCTACCTCCTTCAGTTGCCAAGATTAATTTGAACCGCATACAAGGCCACAGTTTCAAACACACTGTTATTAGCATTCTTAGAGGGTGATGGTATTATACAGTAAGGAGCTGTATGGTGTTATATAGTAGAAACCCCTAAGTCTAAAACTTCCCCCTTTTGTCCAAAATTAATAGACAAAATAAATAAAAAATAAATAAGTCTATAAATCTAATAATTTCCCCTCTGGTCCAAGTATTGGCAAAAAGGATAATTTTTGGATTTATGGACTGAAAACTCTGATACCACACAGCCTCAACTTAGAGGATAATACCATAATCCACTAAAAATGTTGATAGCGTAATGTTCTGCACTGCCATCTTGCATGCAGCTCAGTTTCATATTTGGCAACTGAAGAGGACAGATGCGGAATATGTTAAAGTTCTGTTTTGAATCACTTCTATATATATTTATTTGCAGTATGAAATCTTCAGCACAGTTACTATCCCATAACACAAAGACATTCACATTTGGATGGCAACTTTTATTGGTTTGAGGTATTTTATATAAAAGATATAGGATTTATTTACAGACAATTACTCAGTATTTATTATAAAAGAATAGAGGTCTAGTAACTATATCAAACTGAATCTTTTTTCTATCAACACATTTTTCCAAGGCTGCTTACATTAGCGATTATGCAACTAATTGCTTCATTACCCAGCTAGCTTTTAGATTTTTTTTACAAACATATCAGATTCAAGATCGTTTTAGTTAATCAATGATCTGAAGTGTAAAACATTCACTCATCACATGTACAGATACCTGGAAATTCCCAATCCATGAATTAAAATATCCATGACATATTTCTCCAGGATAAATACTAGTTACATTAGTTCTACTGAATCAATTAGGCAGAATAGCCTTAATTTATAGCCCACAGATTACATTGGAAGATCACTGAGTGTTTGAGTGTGTGGAAAATATCCAGGTTTCCTAAAGCCAGGCATACAGGTTTCATTTACATTGGTGTTGGCATCAAGACGTGAGCCAGGAATTGTAAAACATTATCGATACAACAGGGTAGATCCTACATACCTTATCAAAATAGAATTGATGAATGGTAGTTTAAAATGTTTCAGCCAGTTAAATGCAGCACGAAGTAACAGATAAGCAAGTCCTTTGATTGCTGAATATGATGCTTCTGGTTCATGAGAAGCAGTAATGCTTAGTGTACCTGCATTTTTGGAGTTCTCCTTAGTTAATAAAAAGGAAAACCAGAAACAATACTACATGCCAGCTTAACTACAGGCTGTCCACTGCAGAAATTTTGTCTTCCAAGGTGTGGAGAGAAACAATGGAACAGAGTTTAGAAAAGAAACCTTTCCGGACTACATTCATGCATTGCAATTCCTATCCTATGATGACTGGGAGAAGGACACACAAGCAACATCTATTCTTTCAGTCTCATTTCCGTCACAGATCTTGGGAAAGATACTGCTTTGGACTACAACACCCAGAATTCCACAAGTACCTATCTGAGGGGTTCCAGGAGCTATAATCTAATAGAATAACTTGTTCCAGCCTTCTCTTCCATACTGTATGAAGGGATGCTTTATTGTTTGCAAAGTCAATATTTTTAGAAAGTATTTCATTTGTGACTTAGATTTTCCAAGACTAAAGCTTTGGACTTACAGTATATTTTTGTTGCAAGTATATAAATGGCAGAATGAGATGCATCCAACTACTGGGCTTTTAACTACACTAAGCCAAAGTCTTCTTCCCTCAAGGATTAATAGTTTTCCGAACTACAGTGGACCCTCTCCTTACGTGGGGGATCCGTTCCGGACCCCCCCCCCCCCCGCATAAGGGGAAATCTGCGTATGCTCACACCTCATAGGAAACAATGGGGCACGTGCACACAGGCACGCACACCATTGTTTATATTGTCATGCGGCTTCCGCATGTAATGCGCCCACATATGGCGCGGGTGCACTGTATTAAAGAGCAGAATGGCTAAGTCACCAGAAGCAGAAACAATTCAGGTTGCACTTTATTTTTTCATCAAATTGTTATTGTGCTGTTTTTTTTAAACTTCCCAAGAAACCTGGATATTATCACAATGCTTTTCCAAACATATAATGATGAAACTTTAATTTTAAACCTTGGTGTGTTCATCTTGCATATGTCTATCAACATACTTAACAATTCTGCGATCAATAACTCAGTCTTAGTTCCACTAAAATCAATGGGATTTCAGCCAAATGACTTTGCACACAAGTGTGGTCCAATTGCAGACTGCCAGCAACTGTCAGTGCTTATCATGACTCGCATGGCTGCCTTCAGACCATAAACAATGAGAATACCTTAAGGAATGTCTCTGATGACAAGATTAGGACAGAAGTGCTTGAACTTGATGGGGAGATCTGTGCAATATTGTTTCTGGATCTTTATATTTATTGTCTGGATTCATCGTAGCTGCATAGACTTCACTGTATGCTCTGCAGACAAGTTCTGTGGACAGTTTTATTATCTGCTGTCTAAAAAAAAGCATACCAAAAATGGCTACGTAAGTACACAACTGATGACTATAAAGCAAAAGGTTAACCTCTAAATCTCAAAATCCATGTGCCAATTTCACAAGAGAGAAGCCTTGCCTTTGGTGAAAATATCAGTATGCAAAAGAATCTTGTAGCATCTCTGAAACCAACTGGCTGAGCAAAAAAATTGTAGCATAAACTTTTGTAGACTTGGTCTACTTGCATCTAAGGAAATAGACCAAGTCTATGAAAGCTTATGCTATAACCTCTTTAGCTCAATAAGTCTAAGGTGCTAGAAGTTCCCATTGCATACTAATGTGCCAGAATAACATGGCTATGTCTCTGAATTATATCCCTTTGGTGAAAATAGTAGTACGTAGATCAGAAAAACGTCTGCTGCTCCGCCTCACTGCTGTGGACAAACAGAGCACCTATGCCATTCCCTTAGGATCCTTGAAATAGTACTAACAGCATAAGGCAGCGAGCTGCTACACTTGCTAAATAAGGAAGAGGGAGGGGGCTGAGAAGACGCACACACTGTGGCAAAAGCATTCCTTCCTTATGAAATTTCAAGGTTCTGGAGGTCTGAATTGGAAAGATGGAAAAAGGGCTGTGTGTGCCCATCAATTAAACCTTGCAGTCTCTTCCTGGCCCTTGAGGTCTCTTCCAACTCTATGATTCTATGAAATCATGTTAGGAAACCATTCACCCTCCCATCTGACTTCCACAATCTAGGCAGCGCAAAATCATCAGACATGAGAAGGAGGGCATGCTTTGGGCTCAGCCTTAAGAGCAAGGCTCTTCTTTGGTCCTGGGAGCTGGGTGATGTGAGGGGGCAGGGTTATTGAGAAAGTCACTTTATATATTCCTCACTGTCATGTAGACTCTTTGCCACTCAAAGACTGATAAAAGATGAGTGCATCTGACGTATTCACTGGGTGCAAAAGCTCCTTAAATAACCTTTTACTGCCCCCTATTATGCCATTCCCTGAAACAGTATGCATCCTAGAAGATAGAGGAAGAGGCATGGTGACTTTGGTCAAAACTCTAGGAACCTCTCACCTCTGGTGCAGTGATTGCACATTGTAAAGCGTTTATCCAAAGAGACACAAAGAAGGATAATGAATTCTGTTACAAATCGTCATCTACAATCAGAGACAACCAAAATACTTACTTAACAGCAGTGCTTAGGAGGAAATTTATCTGTGGCATTAGCAGACCATCAGGTGCTGATAAATAACGATCAAACTGGACCTAATATAAACATGAGAAGACCATTACATTCTGTGGATGTGTGAGGGGGGCAGGAGGAGAGAAAGGGAGAGAGTGCCAATGTACAATTTATAGATTTTCTTGTCAACATGAGATTCAGCTGGCATCACTCAAGGCCATGAAACATGAAATTGCCCCCAAATGTCTAGGGGACTTGGAGAGCTTTCCAGAAAATATTGCCCCCAAATGTCTAGGGGACATGGAGAGCTTTCCACAAAATTTTGGGTGGAAAGTTTTAGTGAAATTTAAAAAAGTGTAAAATGGCTCAGGAAGCCTACACTCCACTCTGATCGGACATGGTGAAAATATGTCACATGTCTCTAGAGAGCATTTGGGGGCATAAGAGGCTTTGTGTTGGGGGGGGGGGTTGGTGGAGGATGAGGCCCTCCAAAGTCTCTTGTGGGCGGTGGGTTAATGTGTTCCCCTAGCCTTGAGGTTTCCCACCACTGAATTAGAAGCATATTCTCTCCACAATGTATTGTAAACATTTGGGGTGTGGGATAGGGAGATTATCTCAAAAAGCAGCATATCTGCTGGCACCTAGTACATATTGAAAGAAGGAGTGCTTCTTCCTAGTTGTATTGCAAAATGATTGTAAGGGAGCCTCAGTGTATCTTTTGAGGCCAATATAGAAATACATTATGAAATTAACTCTAGGGCAGGAGTGGGTAACTGCCAAGAGTTGAGAAGGATCCATCAGCCACCTCCTGCAGGATCTTAGAGGGCTGCATTCCACTGCTGTGTCTTACACTTTCCTGTCTTTCCCTACTCATTTTTTTTTATTTTTTAATCTCCCCTACTTTTTTTAGTTTCACTAAGAATTACTCCCACACTCTGTAGGTCTGAGAAAGGTCCAGATGGCTGGCCACTTTTACCACTCCTCTGGCTGTTTTAAGCGCAGGAAAGGCAAAACTTTCAGCTTGGGACTAGGCTGTTGGAGAGCATTTTTAGGTGTTTTTGTTCATTGACCCCTAGTTTGGGGGCAGGGAGACTGAAAAATAGTGTTGGGGGTCTGTATGATACAGCCTGTGGGTTACACTTCCACCCCAGCTGCCAGGTATCCCCTCATAAGTCTCTGTTCTTTCCCACGAATCATTATATGGCCTTCATTACTTTGTAAAGAAAAGTTCAACATCCTGCTCCTTACTGCTAACCTTTAAGTATGCAAGACCTTTTTCTTTATTTCTCTAGCTCAAAGTAAAACAATAGAAAATAGTAATTAATAGAACAACAGACATATCACAGCATGACACACTAGAAAGGTTAGGTCAGAATGGAATTTGGTGACTATCTCTTTTATGTGTTCTAGCTCCAACAGGCCTCCCTGGAAGAAGATTAACCATCCATTAAGAAGCCAAGCCCTCCCTCCAGTTCATCTGCCTTGGTCCAGGCCTTGGAGGTAGAGAAGAACTGCTGGACCTCATCCCCTTCCCCACCACCACTCCCTTCTCCTTTTGTGTCGTGCCTTTTTAGATTGTAAGCCTGAGGGCAGGGAACTGTCCGATTAAAAAGATTGTATGTACAGCGATGTGTAAATTTACAGCGCTTTATAATTAAAGGTTAATAATAATAATAATAATAATAATAATAATAATAATAATAATAATACCAAGTAAGTACATTATTAACCATTATTACAAGGGACATATTTGCTTTTACCCTCTAAAGCATCAAAAACAGTGGCAACAACAGAAGCATCACCACCACCTCCATCATCACGCTACTGTCCAAAATGACAAAGTTTATTTTAAAACATAACACAGCTAAATATGAAATACCAGTATCTTACCATTGCAGCTTTTAAGGACATAGCATCCATACTAGGTATATTTGCCAAGGGGCCCTAGAAATACAGCAGAACTAATTAAATACATATATACAATTAGTGTATCTCTGTGTATATCACTGCTAAAGTCTAATGAGAATGTTTACCATAGCAAATCCAAGGAATTGTGTGTTTGTTATATTGACTGAGTCCTTGCTTTAAAGCTTTTTTTCCACACACTCATAAGGTATAAGAGGCCCCCAGAACAGTTTTCAAAGGTAAGCAATAGGACAGTCCCTGTCCTGCTCAGCCTAACAACCCAAAAGGTACAAGACAAAAGTTAAGGAGATTGGGATGGTGGGGGAAAATTCACATACAGTTCATCTGTTTAAAACCTATCCCTGTGGATCCCTGGACTATACAAATGAATATTTCCATGAATATATAATATAACATGTGAATCTTGCTCTGTGTTCCTAGGGTGGAGAAAACAATACTGTTCAAAAGCCATGTGGATTATGTGAGAAGCTTCAACTGCCAGAAAGGGAGAGAGAAGATCATTATTGAGCCTGTGATGGGCAGAGGGACCTAGAACCCTAGAAGATCATGCAAAACACGATCATGCTATTTTATGCCTCATCTACACAGTGTAGTGTAGTGGTTTGAGTGTTTGACTATGACTCTGGAGACCAGGGTTCACATCCTGGCTCAGCCACTGGGTGACCTTGGGCAACTCGCACTCTCTCAGCCTCAAAGGGTGACAATGACAAATCCCCTCTGAAGAAACTTCCCAGAAAACCTTGTGACCATTTCGCCTTAGGGTTGCTTTAAGTCGGAAATGACTTGAAGGCACACAACAACAACACATTCAAGACATATAAAACAGGCTTGCTTTCCAAGTCTTGAGAATCAAATATTCTTTCTTTCCTTTCCTTACCCCAAAACAGTCAAGCATATGGTAAAAAACTGTTTATCTTCACAAATGTGGAGGCAAGACACTGGGGTCATGAGTGGAGAAACTGAAGGAAACAACAATTTCCCAAATACCTTTGATGAACCAAGTTGTTACTTACCATAATATTTAAGTTACTGTCATTCATTCTATGATTTTTGAGGAGCTACTATATTTCATCTGTGTATCAGTATTCCACACAAAGCACAAAAAAACCAAAATTAAAGATTGGGATTTAAAGAATGACTCCATTATGTCCATGTGTTCTGGGAAAATTGGGATGCTAATTGTTTTAATTTGAAAGGGTTTTCAAAGCCAGACCATTATTTTGTCTTTGAAAGTTCTGAAGTCGCACTATAGATCCCACTACAATTTAGTCAATTACTTAAAATTATGTTTTGCAACACTGAAAGAATTCCTACAACTTAAGAGAGACATACAGGCATATTCTCATGTCTTTATTGGACATGTTATCAGATTGCAGCTTAATTGCATAATAACAGCAAGCTACTCACAACAACATAGAAATCAGTGAGATTCAGGATTTCCAAAATTACACCGTACCTGTTCTGGTTTGTGCTGCTGTACAACATTATATATGGAACTCAATCCCACTCTAGTTAATACATAGGAAGCTTGTTCATTTATAAGGGTATCCAAGTGTGCTTCAATCTGAAATACAAGAAATGTTTATTTATTAGGATTGTGTTTAAAGTCATTGCTCATTCCTGAAATTAGGCTCAAGAAAACCAGTTTAATACAACAAAACCGTTTTTACTATAGTACAAAATTCAGTATTTTTAACACCCAAAGCAACTACAGACTTTAGGTTTTTTAAAAAATATATATGTTGGCTAAATGTTTATTACTTGATGTCAGCTCTTCTTCCCTTTGTAACCAAGTACTTACCTAGCAATGATCTGTGTACACCTTAATTAACCCATAGTTTATGAATTTTAAGGACAACTGACTTGCTACCTCTTCAACTGGAGAAACTGTAATACAGTCGGCCCTCCATATCCACAGATTCTGCATCCATGGATTTAGCCATCCACAGCTTGAAAACAGTTTTAGCAATCCAAAAAGCAAACCTTAATTTTGCCATTTTATATAAGGGACTCCATTTTACCACACCATTCATTGTTTTTAATGGGACTTGAGCATCCACAGATTTTGATATCCACAGGGGGTCCTGGAACCAAACTCTAGCAAACACCAAGGGACCACTGTAGTAGATCAGTAAGGGAAAAGCATTAATAGTATGTAAGATTCCCAGTCAAATTCCTGAATGCTACTCATTTTCTCAAACCTCTCTCTACGTTGGGGTAGAAATCATGCAGACCTCCAGAAGTTGCCAAGATGTAACTCCTAGCATTCTACACCACTAGCTATGCTATTTTGGACTGATGGGGCTTACAGTAAAGCATCTGGACAACTGCATGATTTCCTTCCCTGTGCTATGTAACACCAGCATTTCTCTGACTGTGACCAGCTTTGAAGTTAAGACTGAATTGGAGGCTCTTTTGAACACCTCCACCATTAGAGGTAAGGCAGGTTATTGTTGTTGTTGTTAACTGCCCTCAAGCCATCCCCAACTCATGGTGACTCTATGGCCCCCTTACCCCCCACTGCTCAGCTTATGTCTTCTGACTTCCCTGACTGAGTCTAAACATCTGATGTGTGCTCTTCATCTTTTTTCTACTACCCTCTACCTTTCCTGGCATCATTGTTTCTTCTAATGAATCATGTCTTCTCATGATGTGGCCAAAGTATGACAGTCTCCGTTTTTGATTTCCAGGGAGAGTTCAGGCTTGAGATGTTCTAGGACCCATTTGTTTATCTTTTTGATGCTCCACGGTATCCTCAGCACTCTTCTCCAGCATCACATCTCAAATGAGTTTATTTTCTTTCTGTCTGCTTCCTTCACTGTCCAGCTTTCACATTTGTACATGGTAACTGGAAATACAATGGCCTGAACGATTCTGACTTTAGGGTTCAGATGTATGTCTGCTCTTCACTATATTTTCCAGTTCTTTCATAGCTGCCCTTCCCATTCCTAGGCCGGTTACAAACCGGCATTTGGGACGTCCAGAGGACGTCCCATTTTAAAAAAGGGGTGTCTCTTCTAGACGCCCCTGGGCCTAATACGGACTCCGTCCGTACAAGATGGCGCCGGCCCTTCTACATGACCGGCGCTATCTTTGCGTATCGGACGCTGAGCGTCCGTACGCGTCGCATCCTTTGTGACGTAGCGAGTGCGCCCCTGGCGCCTCGCTACGTCGCAAACGCGACTCTAAAAGAAGCTCCATTTTGGAGCTTCTTTTTCGGTCCGCACGGGAGCCGCGCCGTGTGGAGGCTCTGGCTCCCCCGCGGACTAACCGGCGGCGGTCTGTAACCCGCCCTAGTCTTCTTCTTATTTCTTGACTGCAGTCTCCATTCTGGTTAATGTCTGATCCTAGATATGGGAATTCTTTAACTATTTCAATTTCCTCATTGTCTAAATTGAATTTGTGTATTTCTTCTGTGGATATTATTTTTGTTTTCTTTATGTTCAGCATCAGACTTGCCTTTGCACTTTCACTTTTGACCTTCCTTATTAACTGTTCCAATTCCTGAATGTCTTCTGCTAATATTAGGGTGTTGTCTGCATAATTGAGGTTTTAAATGTTGCTTCCTCCTGTCTTCACTCCTCCTTTTTTTTATTCTAATCCTGCTTTTCTTATTATGTTTTCAGCATATAACTTCCCTTTGCCTACTGGCAAATCTGTTTCCCTGAATTCTGTTCTGACGGTGGCCTCATGTCTTTGAATGCATTCCATAGCTTTTCATGACCTATACAATCAAAAGCTTTGCTGTAGTCTATAAAACACATGCTGATTCTTTTTGGGAATTCTTTGGTGCGCTCTAGTAGCCATCACATGTTTGCAATGTGGTCCCTAGTGCCCCTTCCTTTTCTGAATCCTGCTTGCATCTCTGAAATTTCTTTCTCCATGTGTAGTTGGAGTCTATGCTGCAAAATTTTGAACATTATTTTCCTTGCATGTGAGATTAGCACTATTGTTCCATAGGTACTGCAGTCTTTGTATCTCCTTTCTTGTGGATTGGTATGCATATCAAGTGTTTCCAGTCTGTTGGCCATCGTTTGTTTTCCATATTTGTTGGCATATTTCAGTTAACAGTAAAGTTGCATCTGTCTGTAAGCACTGTAGCAGTTCAACTGGAAAATCATCTGTTCCCAGTTATTTATTTTTTTCCCCTCTCCTTTATTGCAGATTCCACTTCACTTCTTAGAATTTGGGGTTCGTCTTCATACGTCTCCTCATTCCAAGTATCATTCATTCCCCCATCTCTTTTTTATAACTCTTCTGTGTATTGCCTGCAGTGCTCCAGTGTCTTTTTATTTCTTCTTGTTCTTTTTTTTCTCCATAGAGCATCCCTGCCCTCAGTTTGAATTTGGTTTTAATTTCTCAGATCTTTTGATACAGGTCTCGCGCTCTTCCCTTTTTGTTGTTTTCTTCTATTACTATGCATTGATCATTGTAGTATTTCTCCTTATCCCTGTGTGTCAAACGTTGGAGAGTTGTGTTCATGCTTCTGGCTTTGTTCCTATCTCTATTTGCATTTGTTTTTCTTTTTTCTTTTATTGCATGAAGTGTTTCATTTGTCATCTATTGCTTCTTATCTTCTTTTTGGCCACTGATAGTGTTTTTTTGCATTCATTCTTAATTATGTCTTTGACTTCTGTCTACAGTTCTTAAGGTTCTTGGTCAATTATACTCAATAGTTCAAATCTGTTTCTCACATTGTCCCTGAATTTGTCTGAAATGTTATTCAGGTCATATTTTGGTATAATGATGTTTTTTTCTTTCTTCTTCAGCATAACTCTGACTTTTGTTATGAGCAGTTTGTGGCCTGTGCACAGTCAGCTCCTGGTTTGGTTTTGGCCACAAGGATAGAGCTTCTCCATCTTCTACTTTCAATTATGGAGTCTATCTGATTTTTGTGTTCATCATCTGGTGATGTCCAGGTGTATAATCTCCTATCTGGTTGTATGAAGCCGGTATTTGTATATACTCAACTATAAGTCGACCTCATGGCTAGGTTTTGGGGCCAAAATTATGGATTTTGATATGGCCCATGGACAAGTCAAAGGTAAAACTTTGGGGGAATGAAACAAAGCAAAGTTTCCAGCAGAAAAGCAAAGGAAAACAATGCCAAAGCACTTATAAAATATCAGTAGAAATAAGTGTTTGTATTTATACTGAAGGCAAGATGGATTAGAGAATAGAGGGGGAGTCAGTGATTCCAGGACAGATTACGCTCTTACCTTTCACTAGGGAATGGTTCCTTTTTTGGTAAGAGTTAAAGCACAGTATTTACATTAACCCATGGATAAGTCAACTCATTTTTGGGGGGTCAATTTTTTGATTTAAATTTCTAGACTTATACATGAGTATACACAATACCTTAGATTGTTGATGTCCCTTATTCCTATTTTCACTCCTCTTTCTTCTCACTTGCTAGCACTGCAAATGATGCTGGATACTGAATGCATCTCTTACTGTGCTGCTGAAGATATACACATGACTGAGAGCAGGTTGTACACATCATTACCTATTTCCTTGCTCTCCAATGCCTTGGAAACAGCTCTCTGTGCATGCATAAGGTGGTACTATAAGTCTTCAAAGATACAAACTTGAGGGGTAGCACTGGGATCTGTTGCAGCTATGTCTCTTGATGTAGGATCTTAGCCAATGTCACATGCAGTTTTACATTAGCAAATAAAAAAACTGTAATATGTATGTCTATTTATATATCCATTTATGTAATATCCATTATTAGATGCTCTGTTTCTATAATATATTAAGGCCTGTTTCACAAAAAAAAAACAACAACCCCTAATTGATTAGTTGGAGATTAATCTCTACCATTCAGTTCTGAGGTTCACTGGATCTCTGGTTCAGCAAAAACCTATTAGTAACATCTAAATATGCACAATGCAACTACTCCTAAGAGGGACCATATAAAACAAAGATGGAGATTCTATCCAATAAAGCAAATGGTGGATTATGACAGCATATTGTGCTGCCTTTCTTTTAAAATTAGCTCATGTTGCAGGAATGGCTGAGCTTTACATTTCCTTGCTTCACTGCCTAGGGGTTCTTTTATCTTAACTCCCCATTAATGAAGTTTTTTGTGGTTGTATGCATCTGTATGTTTGCTTTATATATAAAGCTGTGAGGATACACACATTTATGTTTTATTTCCTGTTAATGTTTAATGGCAAAGAAAACACCAGGAGATTGACTTTGGGCATTTACCTGATACTGTAACATTTCTAGTCGTTTATCTGTGAATTCAAACAGAGCTAGTGTTGTCCTCATCATATGAAGTGAATTCACCATGAAGGTTGCCATGTCAGCAGATCCTAAGTTACTAGCAGACACAGTACAAATCTGTAACAGCGGATCCAGCACACAAGAGAGAACCTAAAAAGAAGACAGGAGGGGGAGAAAAGCACACATAAAAGAAATACTGTATCTGATAACAAGTCTTGGGTATTTCCTGTTCTATTAATTTCCCAAAGAAGAGGGGCAATGATGAAAAAGAAAATCATGTCAATCTCTCAGAGAAGACTCAGTTATTACGAACACGTTCTGTCAGTTGTTTAAGCAACCTTAGGCTGGTGATGCTTGATTGGAAGAAGGATGCTGCAAAAGTAAGTTGTAGAAGCAATGCCAGTTCAGAACAGAAGGCATTTAATCGTGCTTGGTGGTCATATTTAAAGGTGCTCAGGGGAAATGATCAATAAGGATGCACATCAGACCCACATAGCAGTAGAAAAGGCTGCCAGGCAAATTTATAGAATGTCTTCCTGGGCAGTTTGCAAAGTAAGGTTCAACAAACATCAGTCTGGGATGCCTCAGGGTGGCTGTGATATACAGCCGTCCCTCCTTATCTGTGGACTTGCCATCTGTAGATTCAGCCATTCATTGAGCTCAAGCCTGCATTGTCCCCAACGACGGCATATGCATATGGCCACACTGCCACTAGGGACAATGAGTCTTGTTGTTCCTAATGGTGGCACCGCCACATGCACACACCACCACTGGGGACAACGGGGGCTGTCCCTAATAGTAGTGCACCCATGTGCAAGCGTTGTCATTAGGGACAATGTGGATCTGAGCATCCACAGATTTTGGTATCCACAGAGGGAGGGGTCTTGAACAGATTCCTGCAGATACCAAGGCTGACTGTACACCTAAGCCCAGGACAGAATCACTCATTGTGAGTTGCAAAGCATGACTTTCAGAGCTCTGTTTTTAACAAGTAATTGCAGACTCCAATAGTCATAACTGTTGTGTATCTTCAAGTTGTTTCTGACTTAAGGAAACCCTGAGGTCACAGAGTTTTATTGACTGAATTTGTTCAGGGGGGTTCACCTTTGCCTTCCTCTGAAGCTGATGACTTGTTCAATTTCACTCAGTAGGTTTCCACAGCTGAGCGAGGGCTCAAACCCTGGTCTTCCAAGCGTCCTAGTCCAACACTCAAATCACTACACCACAATGGCTCTCCATAGTTACAGAGACTGAAATGCATCAAATAAGCATGTTAGATGAAACCTTAGAAATAGTGATCTCCTGGAGACAACCTGAGCAGTAGTAATGATTGATCATCCTTTAGACACTGTCCTAAATTTGTTGTTTCAGATCAGGATATAACCCTGGCAGGATTCAGCTAATCTCCTCCACTATTCGTCCTTTTATATGTGAAAAGGGCATTTTTTGCATCTTAATCTCACTCCCCTTGCCTCAGTTCTCACTTCCCTGATTCATAAGGAGGTACTAGAAAAATAAATGGCATAATGGGACTTGTTTACAGTAGCCTCATGGAGAGTTTTCTGTACAACTCTGCAATGGACTTGGGAGACACTTGTGATATGAGCTGATTTTTAGAAAAGCAAAAAACCTACTAGAATGAGCCAAAATGAGAGCCAGTGTGGCATAGTGATTTGAGTGTTGGACTATGACTCTGGAAGCCAGGATTCAAATCCCAGTAACTCATGAAACCAACTGGGTGATCTGAAGCAAATCACACTCCCTCAGCCCCGGAGGATGGCAAAGGCAAACCCCTTCTGAAGAAATTTGCCAAGAAAACCCCATGATAGGGTCGCCATAAGTCAGAAATGACTTGAAAGCACACAACAACAGGTTAAGAACATGGAAATAATTGTTCTTCCCACGAAAAATAGGGGAAGTGGGAAAAGTTAATGCTATCTGGCAAGAAAAGGCCCTGCATCCGTCTGTCAAACTGTTGTGGCTTGGCAATTTTAGATTCACAAACGGTAGCCATTAATTTACCTGTACAAAATCAGCTTGACGAGTATCCAAAGGAATAACACATGAGTCATGGGAGGCTAGAACCTCACGCAGCAGAGCAAGTGTCTGATTCAGTGCAGAGCTTGGACCAAGATCTGCAGGTGGCAATTCAATCTGCAAAACAAACAAGAATAATGAATCTTGTAATACCACAAATTTAGAAACTCCTTACATGTGATCCTAACAACATACAGAAAGCGCATGTCTCCCAAAATCTCACTTATGTATAGTATATAGTAGAGCAATGTTTCTCAAGCTATCTGATGTGGGGGAGTAGCAATTACTGCCCTCCAGCATGCCAAAAACTGGTATTATGTTTGCGCCATATGATAATGTAATATTTATTTCGTACCTGCCTCTCCCTATGGACAAGGCAGGGAACAACAACAAATTAACAAATACACAACATCAGTTAAAAACATTCATTAATTTAAAAAGACAAATAAGATACATACCTATTAAAACAATCCAAATTTAAAATTCATAGTTTAAAAATCACAATTTAAAAATCATCTGTATGGCCTATTTGCATAGTTTCCAGGGAATCCAGTGCAAATTGGCAGCTGATGGCTCGGACCACCACTTTCAATAGTAGCCAACTAGAGGACTCCAGTTTTTCTACTGTAAAACTATGTCTGTTCTCTGTAGAGCTAACACAACTCTGATCCCTCTACACTGTTTCTTGTTTGCTCCACTTTTTCCCAACAGGAAAAGGTAATTTGGACCTCTGGGCCAGCCATGTTCTCTACCAAACCTGGGGTGCCATGGAAGTGAACACTGCAGCTATTGGCTCATGATGCAGAATAGAACTGCTCTATTATCTTTAATAATCCATTTATAAAATCTGTATAAATGTCTTTGTCCAGAGGATGCATTTAAATTGTTAAGAAACATTTCAAATCTATCTTTTAATGGGACAAAAGTGGGACATCTACATGATACAATCAAAATATTTTGAAACTGATGTTCAGTTGCAACGTCTACATAAAAACAACAGTTCATGAGAAGTCTCCAAGATGCTTAGCCATTTTCTCAGTCCAATAATTACCCCTTATCTTAAAAAAAATATTGTTCTGAAATTAAATCTGCAATGATATCAGATGAAAGGAAGTGGCATAAGCAAGACAGCCAAAACTAAATGACCCAAGACTGCTAATGGTTCAAGGAGCCTGGCTTTAAATCTGAGAGAACAACAGAGTCTGAACTGCAGAGCAGTGAAGCTACAAACTACTTCTGCATAGTTTACAGACCTTGGTTGCCACCTTGCAGTATAGAGGCTCTTTGGCTGGCACTTACTGAAAAGCACCACATAAATATCAAGACTACTCTATGGCAGTAGTAGCATGTGCGCATAAGGTGATGGGGCAGGGAGATGACTCATCTATGAAAACAGACCTTATCCATCAGTTTACTTGCATGAAGGCTCAGGCTGTTAAAGAATATCTTTTTACTCAACAGATGCATCTCTTCTATTGTTGTTAACAGTACAGCTGCACTGCTTCCCACAATATTACTGAAAAAAAGAAGGGACAGAAAAAACTGAAATTATATTCTTACATTCAAAATTGCTGTGATGAAATATAAAATGTATCTTATTTAGAATAACCTTTCTGTTGTGGACTATACATTTGTTCATGTTAAAGAATATACAGTTTTGAAGTTAAGACTATAAAAGTGGGGATGGAAAACATTCCTCTTCTAGATGTTAAGACTGCAAATCCCAAAAATCTCAAGCAGCACAGCCGAAGATGACTGATGCTGGGAACTGTCGTCCACAAACTTCAGCAGAACCACATGTTCTCCACTCATGCCATGATGCCTACCAGAATGTAATGCACTCATTTTAGAAATTCTGCAGAACACCAGAAATGCAGAAGGAATTTAAAGCTGCATGTCCTGCAAAAATAGGCATCTTTTCTAAAGACGATGTCAGCCAAACAAGGCCACCAATATTAGTACAATGATTACTATTATTACTTCAAATACAAATAGACAAGGACACAGGTGAGAACCCAGAGGAATTATTTTAAATAACAAGCTAATCTGGAAAAAAATTAATGGACTTTGTACAATAACATGGAGATATGTTTATAAATTAAATTCAACTATCAATAATGGGAAGATCAACTTTTCAAAAAGTGTGGTTGTTTGTTTTAATAAAAATAGCTTTTGAGGAAAGGACTACTATTACTTTTTTTTCTCTCTTCAAACTCACACATTCTTAGCACTGCAGTCTCAAGACAAAGGAAAGCATTTTCTTTTAGATTTTGCATTTGCTTACCTGATGGTGTGGTGATAGAATTTGAGAAGATTAGATATTTTGTATAGGAGGACTGCTCCAGGTTCACCCACTATCACCTGTTCAATTCTAACCTATGTTGACACACAAAAACACATGCTTAATTTGTAAGACATATATATTTTTAAATTCTATATAACTTTGTATCAATGTACAAGTAAACTGCAAGAAAATAGAACCATTTTAGATTCCAGGACCCTGGCTCGGTGACCAGCAACCTGTGGAGCCCATATTTCATATCTCATGTCTAGAAACAACTTATTTTTGTCGAGAGATTGATGACCTTTTAAGAACACTAAGTCAGGTTCCCAGGAGAAAAGGAGCAGGTACGTATACAGCTAATGGGACAATCAAATCTAGATGGGTGAGCTAAGTCCTCCTTTTCCCCCTCAAGTCATATGCATTTCCATTTGCACTTTGAAACAAATGCTCTCCTTGCACTGAAAGTAGTAAGTCAGTCAACATCTCTCCCTAAGCCCTGTTGTGTTCCCTGCCAAACCTCCCTGTCCATCCACCTTGAGATATCCTGATCCAATCACTGTTTTTGTTATACTAAGGTTAAAGCAATCAACCAGACCACGATCCCATTGTTGATTCCTAGGAAAGGAAATCCAATCTTTGTTACTTGGCAAGATAGCCCACTGCTTGGGGCTAGATTTCAGGCATTAGTATGGGTCTGAGAAACCTACGTCTGTGAACCCAGCCAGCACACACCTCTGCACTCTGTGTATGTCCTGTGTTGCCCTCAGACCTCCTAGTTTGAACTGTTGCAGCTTTCCGCCTACTTGTCGGACAGGTAATTATCACCTCCTCCTTCCCCCCGCAAACCCCTCCACTCTGCTATCCAGTTTCCATATTTCTATTTTGTTCAGCTCTGAATGCTGTGTCTGTGAATTGCTATTGTGTGTGATTGCACTCTGCATTTTTCTAAATAAAACCCTCTCAATTCACCCCAAACCTAGAGTTTACTCAGTTACTACTGGTATAAACAGGTACAAATAGTCCTAAAGGTTACTCTTACTAAGCTAATTTCCCCAACCATTAAAATAATACTGTCATAACTAGCTGGAGAACCCCAACCCCACCCACCCCCTCCATGTCTCCCACCTTTCTTTGGGTAACACTTGGAGGGTCCTGGAACCAAATCCCAGTGGCTACCAAAGGCCCACTATAATGATAATTAACAGGATGGCTACATGTAATAGTCAATGTTCCCACCTTAAGAGGTCGGCAAACTCCTTCTGTGATGTGTCCAACCACTTCTTGCATATTTTCTTCTACTCCTGCAAGTAAACACATGATATTATTCACAGACCACACTAACATCAGTCACAAAAACAAATTCGATGGAAGCAACTTAGTCATGGACTGTACGAGAACCATGGTTTACATGAAATTACCCACATTCAATATGCTTTAGCTTCCACACATTTGAGCTGATCATGATCTATAATGCCTCCAAATAACTGGAGTACCAATATACTATTGAAAATACACTGGTAATTGCTTCTTATCACAAACTTAACTGAAGAGACCAAATAAGCATTTCATGTAACCAAGTAATACCTTCAGTAGTTATGTATTTTAAAAGGGCTTCCAGGTGCTCTTTCTCAGAGGCAGTAGCTTGATGTAGCCATGCCAACATGTCTCCTACATATCTGAAAAGAAGAGCCACGTCGCATTAATATTATTAATTTTATGTATTTAAAATCAGTTTAAGCTACTAGTAAGACAGCACAAAACATAACTAGAACGAAACAATATAATTTAATAAAAATAATTATTATAAATAAAACCAGGAGCGAAAACTAAGAAAAGATCAATAAATTGATTATCTTAACAACAAAAATACAAAGGCAGTATAAATTTCCACCTCTGCTGTACCTTAAAGGATCATGAGAATGCATTTCAATAGGACGGGGAGTTCCTCCTGGACCTCCTCTGGTGAGAGCATCTATAAAACCACGGACCACAGCACTTCTTCTGGCAGTAGCAAATTCATCAAGAGTGTATCTACAGTGGAAGTAAATATTATGCACTTATTGCCTTATTTTATGGGAGTGGAAACATGCCGGGCAAAAAAAATAACACCATTCTGGTAATTTACCAGACGACCCCCCTCCATCCCCTTATGCTTTTACTGGCCACAAAATTACATATAAAATTGTTCAATATCATGCCCTAACACACCCCCAAAGCAGATTATTATGTTATGTAAGGAATTTGATAATTAATAGAAACCTGAGGTAATCCATTTTTAATTTTTTTTTTTCTGTTTAAGGTGACAAATTACAATTGGGGGGAAAAGACATTCAAGCCACTAGCACATTTTCTTTTAAAAAAAGGAAAGATGGTTATAAATAATGTTAAATTTTCAAGTTTAACAACAGTTAAATTATTCAAGGGCTACACTAGATCAGGTTTTTTGTCATTCTTTGCATTAGCAACACATTTTTCCAGTGAGATGGATTAGAAAGCTGCAGGAGGACTGAATCTGAGACTGATTCACAGTTGCTTCCATATTAACAACAGATATTGCCCTCAAAAGATAGCGTCGTAAAGCCACAACTGTAATAGTGTCATAAAGCTACAAATGTAAGCACAGTTTTTCAGTGCATTTCAGTGTGGCATGTCCAGCACATGTAAGGAAACTAGTAACTTGAGTATGCAATTTGGTGGGCATTCCAGTATTGCCACCTTGTGGTCAAGAGCAAGCACTGCTTAAATTCTTCTCATAAAATACTGATTTAAATCCAATTATTCCTGGGGGCAGGAGGAGACACTCATTTCTGACAACAAAAACAACAAGCTTCATGTTTGTTTTTTTCTGGTTGTGGCAGGAGAGAAGAGCAGGCAGGGTAGAAAATGTGTGTGAATATCAGTTACAGTTCTTGGACTGGCTGTGAGATACAGTTAAATTTGCTTTGGGGGGGGGGCTGGCCTTTTCTCATCTACTGCTTTCAACTGAGGCCTAAGAGTTTGCAGGCTTATCTATTAAAATATAAAATAGAAATAAAATAAAAAGGGTTGTTTGTGGTTACAAGAGATACCACTCCATGTCTCTCTTTTCCTTTTATCTGGCAAGAAATGCACAATACAATGTGTGAGAGTACAAATAAACACAAAGAGCCTTTTACAGAGCCTATTACAGTTTGGTATTCTAAATATTAGCAGGAAGAGGAAAGGCAGATGTAGAGTTATGGAAATTCAGTGTCTCTTGAAGCACTTGATTCCGCCATGAACCTGTAACTTTTTAATCGAGCTCCTACTCTGGACAGGGTCTATTACATTAATTCCAGAACTATATTATATGTTGTCACTAAAACATGAAACATACTTATACAGAACAGGCCTGTCTTGTAAAGCTTCCATTGCTTGTGCTAGAACTGGAGAAATGTCACAGGATTCTTGGGTTAAAGCTCTGCATTCACCTACAAAAAAAACCAAACAGTGTCATGTCAGAATTTGGATTCAGGCCAATAGTAAGGTTCCTTTGGCATTAAACTTTTAAATCCCCTGTCTGCACCTTACTGTGTTAAAATCTTAGGGACAATTACAACTTCACTATCTTAGTTTTCATAATCTACTGTAAGTGTTCAACTATACTTGAAACACAGACATTCAACAGATGTCTACTATACTTTTAATGACATATATCTGCTTTTTATGATTTGGATGTTTGCTAAGGGAAGCATATGAATAACAGCATAGCTGCAGCAAACATAATGAATATATAAAGAAAGAAAAGACAGGGCTGGAGAACTTTTTTTTCTGAACGTAATAACTGAAGGCAATTCAGAGAAAGGTAATAGCAAGAGAACATGCAAGAGACAAATGAAGATGCCAAAAACAATAATAAATCTAGTAGGACTTACTGCCAAAGGATTACAACTGGAATAACAAAATTAGGATGAACCCTGAAGATTTGACATGTATTAAAGCCATACTCTTAAGTCTTTAAGCCTTTCATTTGAATCCCAAGTGAGGGAAGTTGTGTTAAAAATATGACTTATTATTGTTGCTGCATTTTATACCTAGACGTGAATTCTGCACTTAATATCACATCCCTGCTTACACTATTTGCAACATTAGTCTGTGCACTCCCTCTGGATATTGTCAGTTTTCAAATTTATATAAATAACAAATTTGTGTTATTTATTTACTTAAAATTTTTAAGAGTGAGGAATGTGCAAGCATATATTCTTAGTCAGCAGTATTATTGTAGTCTAGCTTTAATTATTTCCACTATTACAACTAGAAATTTTCAAATCAGAATGTTTGTTGTAAACTATCTTGTTCAGGACTTTGTCATTACATTAGTGTTTTGCAGCCTGCCATGGGTACTCACGCCATTTAAAGCACCTCCTTTATTTTTCCCCCAGCATCATATACAGTCAGCCCTTCATATCCAAAAATCCTTTATTCACAGATTCGAGTATCCACAGCTTGGACACATTTTTGTACAAATATACATTCTAAATAGCAAACCTTGATTTTGCCATTTTATATAAGGGACACCATTTCACTATGCCTTGTATATAAAGGCACTTGAGTATCCATGGATTTTGATATCCACAAGGAATCCAGGAACCAAGCCCCAGTGGATATAAAGGGCCCACTGTGGTCACTTCAGGTGTTCAACTGGCCATTTTTGTCCACGGGTTACGAATGAGATTTAGGGCCTGTATAACTCCCCCAATCCCCAAATAACAAACAAACAGGAAATGGCTATCCTGTCACTTCTTGTTTAAAATAAATGGCTGTAGAAACCTGCATTAGGTGAGGGATTTGGGTGTGTAAACCTCTGGGATCCCATAGAGAGCCAGTGTGATTCATCAAATAATGATAGTTGTCCACCATCTGCTTAGTTGGCTGACTTGGAAATATCACAATTATCTATTTCCAAAAGAAGCACTTTTATAATGTGGAACATAGGAGGTTAATAAGGGAACTTAGTATTGTTGTTTTTAATTAAGCCTTTCAAAACATCAAAATATTCCTTTTGTAACATTAAACACTGCATAATTCTAAGATGTGCCTCAATTTCACCTGTTCCCATCTAATTAAACAAAAGTTCTGCCTTTCAGTTGCAATGTCAATACCACTTTTATGGCATCCTTCTTTCCAATGGTGAATAAAAGAGAGTGCTAGATTTACAAAAGTAAATTCTGAAGCTCTAAGGAAGGATTCAGACCTACTCCTATGCAGGGATATTAGTGATGGCATGGAAACCACAGTAGCAAAGCTGGCACTTGGGAGATTCAGGTTCAATTCCCCTAAGGCCTTGAAACTCATTGTGCAATCTTTGATCAATCACTCTGCCTGACCTGCCCATAGGTTTGTTGCAAGGATAAAGTATATGAGACATCTGCAAATGCCATGTTCAGTTTACAGGATGAAAGTAAGGATATAAATCCAAAACTACTAATAAATACGTAAATATGAGAGACAGAAGAGGAAAGCAGAAAAGACAGTGGTAATACAACTGATTTTGCCCCTGGTTTCCTGCCAAGTGTTTCTACACATCATCATGCAGTGATTCCCAATCTTTGGTCCTCCAGCTGTTTTGGACTTCAACTTCCAGAAGCTCCAGCCACTGTGGCCAATAGCAGGGGATTCCTTGAGCTGAAGTCCAAAAGACCTAGAAATCCAGCGGAATAATGGTTTCAGAGTTATTTTTAATCAAGATGCCCAATATTACTAATTAAGGTTACACATTTAAAAACATAAGTAACTAACAGCTTGTGAACATAAGCAATACCCTTTAAAAGAAAAAAAGTGTCATCTCAAAAAAACTAAGATTACCTTGTGCCCACCGGTAAAGCTGTTCATATGCAGTCTCTTGAAGCAAAGCCATCTGTTCCATAATCTCTAGGCTGCAAATTTGTAAAATTTAAAGACTTTAACAGGACATGTTTGTGTAAACAAAAACATCTTCAATACTGCACTCACCTACACAGGTTGTATCAGTATACATCCCTATGCATTAATAATTGCTGCAGAGGGATTTGATTTAAGACATCTCCTTTTCTTAATCTTGGGGGATTGTGGATACTTGGTGGATTTAGAAGGATTAAGGGCTATAGATTGTAAGGACTCACTATGGTAATCAATCATATGATTAGAAGAAGTTTGAGTCAATGGAATGAGGGGATCTGCTAGGTGGTCCACAACTTACATTGTGTAATTTAACCAAAATAATGAAAACTCAGCTATTGCTTTATATCTGTTCTCTGAGAACTTACCCTGATCTCTGCTGGTTTGTGCGTAGAAGGATCTTGACATCATTGTGAATTTGCTTTACTCTTCCCAATACTTTAAAAAAATCCTTCAATAAAAAAGATATAAGATTAACATAATAAAAAGATGGCTTTTCTAAGGTCTGCTTCCATGAACATAAACACGATCTTCAAAAAACCAGAAATGACAATGAAAACTCTTGCTTTCATTAAAAATGACATGGCAGTCAGTAAACAAGCTGTTAGTAGGATGTTATATTTTTAAAATGGGACAGGGGATCAATCATTGTGATCAAGACAGTTTGAGATAGAAGTATAATCCATCACATCTAGGCTTGCCATAATCCCCTGGGGACAGGACTTTCCCGGTTTGGGGCGGGTCTGCACGGTCCCGTCCCGGTTTGCCCTGCCCCAGGATTGCCCCCGCCGCCGGGCTGAGGGGAGGATTCCCTCGCTGCTTGGGCCCTGCCCCTGCCGCCGCCGCTGTGAGGCCAGGGGCCCAGGCCGGGAGGGAAAGTCTCCCTAAGGGGAGGATTCTCTCATCGCTTGGGCCCCACCCCCGCCGCGGTGAGGCCGGGAGCCTAGGCCGGGAGGGAAAGCCTCCCCTCAGTGAGGTTCCTATTCAAATGTAGGGTACACAAAAAATGTGTCCTACATTTGAAAATTTTGTCCTACATTTCCCCCGGTTTGGAGGTCCTGAGGAATGGCAACCCTAATCACATCACCTGGTAAAGCCTCATCTGCATGTTCCAACTCCTGCGTTCCCTCTTAAGATTTTAACTATGGTCCAAAACACACTCCAATTTGAAACTGCTTTAACTGGCCTGGCTCAGTGCTAGGGAATCCTGCAAATTGTAGTTTGTTCTGGCACTAGAGCTCTCTGACAGAGAAGGCTGAATGTCTCACAAAACTACAGTTTCCAGAATTCCCTACCATTGAGCCAAGGCAGTTAAAGCAGTCTCAAATTGGATTATTTCTGCAGTGTGTTTTAGACCTATGCTGACATTATTTCAGCATCAAGTGATCCCAAAAATCTGCTTGTACTTGTGACCTCCAAATGGGCCTACTAGTGATACTGAGACAAAACTGTTTTTCTTCTTAGCCTCAAACTAGGAAATTCTGAATCTGTTCACTATAATGTTGTTTAACAGTGTTCTTATTCAAACAAACTATTGGCTAGAGTGCAGCCTACATTTTGTGCTACTTTGCTTGGTGGTGTGGCTAACACCTCAAACAGTAAAACTGAAATGCACCAATAAACACTGCTTTTCATTGGTGTTTTTTAGTGGTAATGTTCAACTGGCCTGGGTTTTACTTGTATAGACAACCGGACTGTGCTTTGCTTGTATCAACAGTCTCTGGTCAAAGCAAATAATTTGAGTATGCATGTTAGGGGCAGTAGCAGGAAATGAAAGAAGCAGTACAATGCAGATAAGCAGCAGAGACGAGCAACTTCCACTCAAATAACTACTACTACTAAAAAAATGAGATTATACCACTTCGATTTTTTTTAAACAAAATCCATATTTGTAAGTTTAGATCCCATTAAAGTCCTTCTCTCCTCATATGTGACTGAAACCTGTTCTAATATTTGACTAGTTTTTCTTTCCTTCCCACCTTGAGAGATTTGGTATCTCCCTCATCCATGGATTGCCAGGCAGCTGTTGTGTATGTTGAAAAATCCCTCAGCATCACCCATTTTGTGAAGCCTTGCAACAGGAAATATCCTCGTACCACAAGAAAAAAAGTGATAACTGGAAAAAGAAAACTTTGTGCCTATTCTTCTAGGCTAGCAAGCTATTACTGTGTCTGCACTGAATAGTTACCTCTGTAACAGGCCCATCTCTTGCACTTCGAAGGATGTTCATCTCTTCTGGAGAAAGCTGGAATTCCGCTATGAAAGCATCTGCTATTTGTGCTTTTAATTCCAATATCTGGCTGAAATAAAAACATTGGCTTGTCATGTTATGGTAATTCTAACTTATTTCACACCTTTTAAAAAATGTATACTCTGTTACAGTATGTCTGCACAATATGTCATACTGTCATAGTTTACTTACACCATGTACTACTGTGGTTACACTCAAGTCCTTTTTTGGAAGAAGAAAAACATTTCTTGGCATTGTCATTAGATTCAGATGATATGGCTCTCATGTGGAAGCAAAATGCATGCACAAACCAACAAAAACACATGTGATTCGTAAGCTTTTGTGAGCTAGTGGATCACACTAATCATCTGAAGAGTCTCTATGCTTATGCCATACACTCCTATTCATTTATTCATTCATTCAGTCATTCATTCATTCATAGCATTTATACCACATTCTTCTGCCACAAAGGCTCTCAGAGCAGCTTACAAATTGTTACTTAGACAGTTCTACAATCTAAAAAAGACATGACTGAGGAAGGGGATCAAGTCCAGCAGATACTGCTGGTTCTTCTGTCCCTCTGAGGCCAGGGTGGTATCAGCTGGAATGGAGGGAGGGCCCTTCTTCTGTCCCTAGGGTTAGGCATGCTAGAGCTGTGCCTTCTTCTTCTCTCCCTCCAAAGCCAGGGCAGTGGCAGTTTGTGTGGATTGCTACAGAAGATTCTGCCTGCAAGTCATAATAAGCAGTTTCTAAATAATACAGTTATCTGCATGGGCAACAATACTGTTATAATACTTCCTAAGAGGCAAGAAGCCTGCAACCTGGAATGTGTTCATGCCACTTGGGTTAAGAGAGAAATCTGAAAATGGACTACTTACAGCTCAATCCAACATACGTCTATTCAGAAGTTAAGTCCTACTGAAGTCAATGGAACTAACTACCAGGAAATACAGTCTAGCACTAGAACCTTCTTAATGACATGTGCTGGCATAAGCCCTAGTAACATCCGCATGTATAGTGCTGTACCACCTTCAATAATGGTTCTGAATTGCTAGGTTGGCAGAAGCTGGCACTAGCGACGGGAGCTCACGCCATCATGTGACACTTGCGCCTCGAATTGGCAGCCTTACAATCATCAGAATTGGTATCTTAACCACTAAGCCAACTAGGCCTAATCTACACTGTAGAAATAACACAGTCTGACACAGCTTTAACTGCCATTGCTCAATGCCATGGAATTCTGGGATTTGCAATTTGTTGGGGCACTAAATCTCTCTGACTGAGAAGGCCAAATATCTCACAAAACCACAAAATCAAGAATTCCATAATATTTAGCCACGGCAGTTAAAACAGGGTCAAACTGAATTATTTCTGCAATGCAGATTAGACCTAAGACTCAGAAACACAATTGGAAATGCTTTTATTGCTCAGAATGTATTATGTATATGGCTTTTTAAGCAAAGAATTGAGAAAGAACAAGAGGCTACTTGATTAACAGCAATCTAGACTGCAGAAAGTTTTTAATGTTGAGGTCCATATTCCCTTGTGGTTAATCTCCAAAGAGTCACATACCAACAATGGGCAAACAAGAAAAAAAAATAGGGTTGAGCCACTTTTCTCTCCCTATCAATTTGATCTTCCTCACCCACTATCTCTCATTCACTCCTTCTCTATTATACCCATTCCTTTGGTTCCAGAATCATGGACCCTCATCCTGGAAGTCACAATTTTGACAGCAATAATATTATCATTATGCTGAAGTTCTAGGAATCATATATGAAAGATGAATCAACTACAAATCACATAAAAGTTTTTCTTCAAATATATCCTGTGCAGATACATACAAAGAATAGAAAACATCACATACTGGCAAAGAAATAAATGTTGTAAACATGTGCATTCGTGTCTGTGATTACAGCAATAATGAAGAATGTCCCGCACTCCTAGGCTGATACCATTACCGTTACAACGTTGCAAATTAAGTACAGACAAACTGGCAATCCTATAAGAATTAAAGAAATAAATTGTTTCGTTTATTTTATGGTATCACACATTTTGTGAAATGTTCACAGAACTCGGGACCACTGGGCAGCACAAAAATGTAGTTAATAAATAACAAAATCTTAGGATGTGTCATATTAACTTCTCACGTGACACCTTTTGTTAAAACGTAGCACCCTGATACAGAAATAACACTT
This sequence comes from Sceloporus undulatus, assembly GCF_019175285.1. Taxonomy (NCBI): domain Eukaryota; kingdom Metazoa; phylum Chordata; class Lepidosauria; order Squamata; family Phrynosomatidae; genus Sceloporus; species Sceloporus undulatus. The sequence goes on along the minus strand of NC_056522.1, from coordinate 159,834,526 downwards.
TTCAAGGCACAGTAATGTAACATCTTCTCATCATTTCCATGGTAATTATTATCTGAGACTTGGTAGCATCCAAAGTGGCTTTATGAAACAGCCTTAAGGTGATATTTATTATTCAGTGTAAAGGAGACAGCATTCACGAAACTATTCTGATTTAACGTGTCAAGTAACAAAAAGGGTAGAAACATACTTCTCTGCTTGAAGTTTAGTTGTCTTTACGATTAAATCCTGGGTTTGTTCTTTGGTTGCCTGGAATTCAAAGCACAATCATCAAAATCAAATACTATTAAGACCTTAGATACATTTCTACTGTTTTCATCTTGATTCAATTATAAGTCATTTAAATACATTAAAGATACATTTCCACTGTTTTTATGTTGACACAGTTTCAAGTTATTTAAATGTAGTAAAAGGGTGAATGAGAATAAACAATTATAGATTTTTCCACTGCCTGGCAAGAAAAACAGGATTCAGTTTATTTACATACTACATCTGTACACTGCTTTTCTGTTATTCAATGTGTCATATTAACTTTCCACGTGCCACCTTTTGTTTCCCAGGTTAGGACTGTGAAGACCTATGTTCAATTCCAAACTCAGATATGAATTTTATTTACAACCTTGGGCCAATCACAATAACCCAGGTTAATGTACCTGACAAGGTCAGTGTGAACATAAAAATGGGAGAGGAGGACAATGTACATTTGTGAGCATTCTGAAGGGCAAGTTTAAAATGTAAATAGCAGTGAAAAGTCCATACCATCCAACTGATTATAATGAATCACTGAAATAAAGGAGCTTAACTTTTAAAAAATTCATTGGATGATTTACTGACATTCCAGTGCAGAGTGCCAGATGCACTGTGATGTCAGGAGCTCTTGTGCATATGGATTGCACAAGTAGTCCTCTTTAAAGTAACATATGGGGTTAAGTATTGTCTTATTGAAATTACAATTTCTTAGGTGTAAAATGGCCCAATGTGAAAGCCCACCCACCCCTCCACTGTACCTTCAAGTGATTAGTCATCTCCTGACAGCAGTTATTCATGAACTGCACATCTTCATTTATGCTTTCAAGCTCCTAGAAACAGAGAAGCAGATGTTACAATAAGTGACTTACCATACTAGCATATAGATGAGAAGTCTCCCCACCACCACCACCACCACACACAGAGACAACATTTACTATCTTTTGAAACACCAACATTTTCTGGCATTCTTCCTACCCAACATATTTGTCACGCTTATGTGGCATACTCATTCCAAGAATATCCAGCGGTTTACCTCCATGAAGCTCCAAATTTGGCTGCTTTCCAACTGGGAGGAATTGGATATGCAAAAGTATAACATATGACTTTCAGCATCCATGCTTCTTTGCCACAAGCATTTGAGAGGTACAGATATGCAATAGCTTTTCTTCATACGTTTATTCTGATATAGTGCCATTCTACATGCCAACATAATAGAGCAGGCTTTAAGATCCTGGGGCGGCAAATATAGACCTGCAGCACTTTACAGAGATTTGTGAGGGGGTGTTGAGCTGGCAACAGGCGACTGGTAAAAAAAGATTCTTCTGGCTAAAAGCAGGGTGACAGCTGACAACACTTCTATCCTTGATGCCTTCTGGACCTCCAAAATGTCAGGCATAAAACAGTTTCTACCTATCAATTTCTTATTCTCTTCCCCCTCTTTCTCTAATTCTCACAGTCTGCTTCCCCCAGGATTTTTTTCAGAAAGCTGAAAGGGCAGTTAACAGTTCTTTCACTAAGTTTTTGTTTTACCAATGAGTATTTTTTTTTAATTTTAGAATATGGCCATAATAACAACAACAACATAGCTCAGTCCAGTTTCCCAAGCTTCTTCCTCCTCTCCCCATAACTGAGAGGATAGAGTAGGGGTGGCAAACTAGCAGCTCTCCATTGGACTGGCTCCCATCAGCCACAGTCAGCACGATCAATGGCAAAAGAAATGGGAGCTGTGGGCCAATGGCTTCGGGAGAGTCACACATTCTCCACCCATGGGGTGGAAGTAAGAGCAGCTGAGCCAAGCACTGGAATTGCCATCCAGTTTTTGCCTTAGGTGTGTACTGATTGTCCCACAGAGATCCAAGAAAAAATGCAACAGCAGCTGAGAAAAGCTAGTACAGTGTTGTTCTGTGATAATGTGGAATTACAGTGGTACAAGTTATTATTTCATGTACCTATATAAAAGATGTATAATTTGCACAGGCAACATAGTGAATTTGTTGTTAAGTACTAGGCTGTGAACTGAAACCCTACTTTTTTCTAATCTTTGTTCAACCATAAACTTCCTGGATGGCCTTAGGCAAGTCTTATACTGTTTCTCATCTTCCCACACATCTTCATCAGCAATCTATATTGGGATAAGCATGCTGGCCTACTTTACACTGTGAAGTAAGAAATATTCACAGACAAGTTTGCACTCTTGGAGGGGAAGAAATCTGCAATGAAAAGTTTGATGGTATTGGCTAAGGTCAAACTCATTTAAGTCTCATTTTTAAAGAGAATTGCAAGCCCAACCTGAATTTCTTCTTGAAATCAATGCAATTTTAGGACCAAAATCCTCTGCCAGCACCACTGAACTTGGTGAAGCTTACTTCTGTGCAGAAATAAACAGGATTGCTGTATAAAATATTTAATTTAGGCCTGCAACCTTAAACATAATTACTTGAGGGTAAATGAACATAGGGATTTGGCTGTGAATAAACACATATGTACTACCAGGTGTATAGCACACCCTTCCCATCTGTGAGCATTCAGTTCTGGGGGCCTCTGCAGATGAAAAGAAATACATCTGCCTCATTATACTCAATGGGCAGGGATGTATGTGTGGCCATGTTGGTGCAGCTGCATGCATGTCCCACCAATGTACTACAGTCCTCAAGTCCCATTAAATACAGCAGCATAGTAAAATGGTGTCCCTCATATAAAATGACAAAGCCAAGGGCATTTATATATTTATTTAGGAATATTTTCAAGCCATGGATGGTTGAATCTGTGGATCCATGGATAAAGAATCAGTGGAGATGGAGGGCCAACTGTATCTGTATACAGTAATTATTACGTTATTTTTCTTCTATTAATTCTGAATTGCTTTTCAGCCATCTCTAATAAGAGAAATAAAACATCTAATGAAGGAAATATAGTATTCTCCTTACTATGTCTTTAAAAAAACCCAGTCAATCCACAGTATGAGGCTTTTAATGTGATAATATGCATTAAGGTGTTGAAAGATTGTTCTTTTTCAATGAAAGTATAATATATTATATAATAAAGACAGAGCCAGTGATGTATAGTAGTTTGAGTTTTTGACTATGACTCTGGAGACCAAGGTTTGACTCCCCACTCGACCATGAAACCCAATGGGTGACCTTGGGGAAGTCACATACTCTCAGTCTTAGAGGAAAGCAATGGCAAACCTCCTCTGAACAAATCCTACCAAAAATACTTCATTATAACCCTTAGAGTCACCATAAGTTGGAAACTATTTGAAGACACAACAACAACAACAAAAACGATAATATAAAAGCGAACTGTACAGAACTCTGTATCATAGCCAGTATTTTCCTTAAGAACAGGAATTTTATGGTCAACTTCATGCTGCACATTTAAAGCAATACCTGTGACCTTCAGGTATTGCTGAACTACAAATCCCAGCATTCTTCACCACAGGCTATGCTGATTAGGATTGCTGAGAGGTGCAGTCCAATAACATCTGGGAAGCTTCATGATTTTCATCCTTTATAAATTAAAATATAATACCTCTTTCACTTGCTTGAAAATGTAGACAAATTCTTCATTTATGGCTAAACTGCGATGTTCTATATCTCCACGCAAATTTCTTCTGGTGCGCAGACTATTTTCTACAAAAAAGGCTGAAAGAGCCTTGAGCGCTTCCAACATTTCCTATAAAATATGTATCATAAAATATATATTAGAGACCATGTTGACAGCTCATACACAAAATGAATTTTTAAGATATATAGTTTCAGATTCACAGATATAATCATATTTTAAGATTCCTTTGTTTGTTAAAGAAACAAATTCAGTTTTTTTTAAATGTCCTGAACAATTTGTGTACCTCTACTTGTCACCTTTTTGCATATCGAGTCCAACAAAGACAAGGATCCCTAACTAGAATTTGATTCATCACATGCTTTTTTAAAGAAGGTGATCACTAAACCAGCAGATTTAATTAAGAATTTTCTCCAAATGGTCCAGAGAAATGGAACCATATACTGTATATATAAAAATTTGCTCCTGGTTTTATCCTTAGAGATTCTCATTCATAATGTACAGAACAGCTGATTAAGCACAGTCCCACCAGGATACATGTCTTCACAATCTTTATATGAAAGAGACAATATGTACTTCACCATCACGTCACATTTATTCTCTGCAATTACAGGATTAAACAAGACTGGAAAACCTGCAGTCTCCCAAAGTACTGTCCAATAACATCCAATGCATGAGAAGACACTCCACATTTGATACAAAAATTATGGCTTTGGCACCTAATTGCACTACTTTGACTCAAGCACCTAAATCTTAGGCAAGGGTTTTTATGGATCTATGTGGCTTTTGCCTGGAGACACACTAATAGCTCCATAGCTATCAAGTGGACTGTAAAACCAGGAATAGTTCTATGATATTTCTTTATACGTACAATTTATATCCTGCCCTTCCAGCACCCCTACACTGTTCAAGGCAACCAGCAATGAGAACCTATAAAATAAAATTGCTGAACACATCATGAAAATCCAATTTATCATCCTGTGGATGGACTCCAATTTTTACAGTGCTCTCGGGATCTGTGCGCAGCAATCATGACACATCCTTTTGTACCATGCAGCTTTTTCTATTTAAGCATCCATGCAGCTATCACATCATCATGAAACTTTTCACTTCAGGGACTCTTCCAGACTGGTCTAAAGAAGTTTGAGTTCACGGAGGGCCTGAACAGACAGGCCAAAATAAAGCTGCTTCAGGTCACTTTGGAGGTATGCTGTTTAAATGACACACTTGTCTTAAGAGGCCAGAAGTTGTGCCAAAGCTGCGCTCCAGTCCTTAGGACTGGAGCGTGGCTTTGGCGCAGCTTTCAGACTCTTAGGACACATGCATCATTTAAACAGCATACCACCAAAGTGACCTGAAGCAGTTTTATTTTGGCCTGTCTGTTTGGGCCCAGCATTCACTGGGTTTCGCCAATTGCCACTGCCTCTGCATCCATTTCTTCCATTATTTTGGTGGGGCTGTTTGTACTGATTTCTTGGTTCTGCACTACGGCTCTTCCAAAGGGTTATTAAACCAGAGCTTGGTTTGCTCAGGTGGCCCAATGGCTTGAAAATTAAGCTTACCTTCTCTGATTTTTTAAAAAAAGATTCTTATAGTGCAACACTAACATTTCACTGATGCCCTATAACCCTAAATAAATTAAAGATAAAAGAGAGGAGGTTTTTTTTTTTTAATTCTCATCTGTCTCAGAATTAGAAAAAGAGTGAGAATAAAAAGGTGTAACTGGTGCTGGGAACTGTCAGAAAACAGTCTGGGATGTTATTTGGATAGTTTAAAAACAAAACCCTGAGAACTACAGCAACTAACACCAAAACCTTCTGACACATTTGCCCTCTCTGGAGGAGCCCCTTATCAAAACATGAATATCCATGACCAGTGAATCAGATCCATGTCTTTGTAGCACAAATCATTGTATTAGGGAGTGTTCCAGGATAATCCATGTATATAAATAGTGATCTGATGGTGCATTTGAATCATCCACATAAAAACCACAAGGTTCCATAAGAAGATCTGTGCCTCAGCGTCACTTGAGTCACGCCATAAAACACTAAATCCATGGCCAGCCCAACACAGTCAATATCAAGGAGATTGTGATCGGAGGATGCGTGTTGAGCTATTGTATGTATCTGGGGGGGAAATTTTAATTAAAAGCCATGCCAGAAGGTACTTGATCTACACAGATCTCAAATTAGAGCTCACATCTTTCCACATAAGCTATATTGTAAAGATCATTTAACTAGCACTTCACAGTGCTTCTACAATATAAAACCTTGAAGAGAGACATACATAAGATCCTTTAAAAATATCCACTGGACACTTCAGCTACAAAGCCAATAGTCTCAATACTCTTATATTAAACTAATCAGGTCATTAATTACTTTCACTAATATTGTGTTTACTTTTTAACAGCCGGGGGGGGGGACATATTATTTACTAGCTGAGTAACAAACAAATTTCACAGTAGCTCTACAATGGTTCAAACATGAATATTATTCATTTGATGACGGCAACCTCAAGCGACAATATGCCTGTGGGATATGGCATGACAGTTGGATATCACTCCAAAACAATTCTTTTAAATGGAGCTAGTATATAGAGTCCTGTCACTGGGTGAACAGCAATCAAATGTAAAGCACAACCCACCCTGGTTTTAACACAACAGCTAAAGAAAAATATACTCAGACGCTCCTAATTTAGCAAACATGCATTTTTTAGTCCCTCAAATCAATGTGCCTATTTAGAGAGAAACTTTTGGGGTGCTTTTTTTGATGCTGTTAATATATATATGTATACATATATAAACTACAACACACCATTCTGTAAACATTACTGACTGCGTTGCTCAAAATAGTTGTGGCCGTTTATTCAAGTAGATTGTACTTGTGAATAAACGCCCACAATTTTTTGAACAACACAGTCACACAACAACAACACAACAACAACAACCAGTTTTATTGTAACACACATTTTCAGAAAACACGTCTGGCCACTTTCAAAAAGGACAGGCACATCAAAAAGATGACATGTTCCTGTACTTTTGACATGGAAAGGAGACGTTTCAGCGAGGTCCAAAACACACTTGAGGAAATAACCCAGTTTGAAACCGCTTTAACTGCCCTGGCTCAATGCTAGGGAATTCTGGGAACTGTAGTTTTGTGAGGCATTTAGCCTTCTCTGTCAAAGAGAGCTCTAGTGCCACAACAAACTACAATTCCCAGGATTCCCTAACATTGAGCCAGGGCAATTAAAGCAGTTCCAAACTGGGTTATTTCAGGAGTGTGTTTTGGACCTGCGCCTCTCACTTACCATTTGTTTTATTACCTTCATTTGTTTGTATAGGGCCATACATTTTACAGGGCCCTTTCTTGAAACAAGTAATGCCAATACAATCCTGCTTCCTCCTTGTCTGTTACCCCCATCCTAGTAGATTACTGCACTATACTCTTAAAGTGCTGCTATTCCACTTTTACAGCTCTGGCTGCCTCCTGTTGCATTCTGGGATTTGTAGTTCAGTGAGGCCTCAGAGCTCTCTGGCTGAGAATTCTAAATGCATCCTCCTTAAACTCCAAATCCCAGAATGCAACAGGAGGCAGCCAGCGCAGTCAAAGTGGCATAGCAGCCCTGTAAGAATGTACTGTGGCAATCTATCTAATCTTAGGCTGCATCCACATTGTAGGAACAATCCGGTTTGGCCCCGCTTTAAACTGCCATGGCTCAGTGGTATGGGATTCGGGGAAACCGTACTTTGCTGTGGCACCAAAGTGCTGTCAAAGGAGGGGGGTCCTCCCCCAATTCAGATATATTATACAGTGGTCCCAAAACTGTACCCTTTATTAAGGGCTTTTGGACTCCATCTCCCAGAATCCCAGGCCATTGGCCAACATGGCTGAGGCTTCTGGGAGATGGAGTCCAGGAGCTCTCCTCTCTGTGTCTCACCTTGTCCGCCTCCAGCCGCGTCTCCAGCACTTTCCGGAGCTTCCGAGAGAGAGGGTTAGGCCCAGGGCCTCCTCCGCTCAAGGCCGAAGACGACAAGGCCCCCGACAAAGGCTGCGAGGGACGCGGAGGAGGCGGCGCCGGCTGCGGCTGCTGTTCTTCTTCTGGCGCCGCCGCCATTTTCTTTCCCTTCGTGGCGGAGCGGCGAGGAAACGGACCTGGTGCGTCGCTGCACCGTTCCCCTTCCTCCCTTGGGCCCCAGAAAAGTGGTTCCGACCACTTTCTGTTCCGTTGGTTTCTATAGAGATCTTGAGTTGACGACAGTGTGGTTTCCCCAAACTGTGGTCCCTTTAAAGAGAGTTTGGGCTTCAGTTGCTAGAAGCCTCAGCCACGTTGGCCAATGGTCTGGGATTCTGGGAGCTGGAGTCCAAAAGCCCCTTAAAGGCCACAGTTTGGGGAGCACTATGATACACACACATTATATAGAGTGTATGTATGTATGTATGTATGTGTATGTATATATGTATATATATATATAGTGTGTGTGTATATATATATTATCTCATATATATATATATATATATATACGAGATAATATATACTATCACACACACAAGATAACATATATCTAATATATATAATATATATATACTCTATAGAGTGTGTATATATTATATAATATATATAATATATAGTATATATTATGTATAGTGTGTGTATATATACAGAGTGTATGTGTATACAATATATTCATACTATACTATATATAATATATAGTATATATTATATAGTGTGTGTTTATATATATATATATAGAGAGAGAGAGAGAGAGAGAGAAAATGTGTGTGTGTATATATATAATAGTATATATAATATGTATTTATATATATTATATATAGAATATATAGTATATATTATAGTGTGTGTATATACCTATATCTATAGTATATAGATATATACACACACACTATATAATATATACTAAATATTTTATATATTAATTATATGTATAGTATTCCCTTTCCCACACTACACTCTTATAGTGTTGCTGTTCCACTTTTCCTGCTCTGCCAGGGTAGTGCAGTAATCTCCCAGTCCTTATAGTGCTGCTGTACCACTTTTATTGCCCTGGCCTGGCTGCCTAGTCTTGTTGCATTTTGGGGTTTGTAATTCAGTGAGGCCTAAGAGCTCTCTGGCTGAAGATTCTAAATGTCCCTCCTTAAACTGCAAAAACCACAATGCAACAGGACTCGGTGCTGCTGTTCCAGAATAACTGCTCTGTCTGCCTCCTGTCGCATTCTGGTTTTTGTAATTTAAGGAGGCATTTAGAATCCTCAGCCAGAGAGCTCTTAGGCCTCACTGTCTGAACTGCAAACCCCAGAACTGTTGTGGGGAGGCAGCCAGAGCAGTCAACATGGAATAGCAGCACTGTAAGAGTGCCTACAAAGGGCTACTACAAGATCTCTCTACAAACACCGAAAGAAAGAATTTATCAGCAGGAGCTTTCCTGAACTAAAGTCTACTTCCTCAGATGCATTTGGTGTTTAGGAAAGCTCATGCTGCCAACTTTTTTCTTTCAGTTAGTCTCAAAGGTGCTACAAGATCTCTCTACATACTGATTCCACAGACTAACATGGCTATATCTTCAAATGTCTAATTGTTGTTATTATCTTGTGCCTTCAAGTTGTTTCTGACTTATAGCGACCCTAAAGTGACTATCCTAGCGTTGTCTTGACAAGATTCGTTCAGAGGGGTTGGTGGGTTTGCCGTTGCCATCCTCTGTGGCTGGGAGAGTGTGACTTGGCCCAAGTTCACCCAATGAGTTTCCATGGCTGAACCTAGATTCGAACCCTGGTCTCCATATTCCTAGTCTAACCACTACGCCATGCTGGTTGTCATCACTTTCTATCCCTGTTGGGAATTTATTTTTTACTTTTTTAAATTAGGTGTTTAACTGCCATGGCTCCATCCTACAGAATCCTGGGATTTGTAGTTTTGAGAGAGAAGGCTAAATATCTTGTAAAACTACAAACCCCAGGATCCCATAGGATGGAGCAGAGCACTTAAAAGTGGTGTTAAACAACTTTTTCTACAGTGTTGATGCATCCACAAGTAGTACTTTGGCTCCTACTATGGAGTTTATCACACTGGGGGAAAAAAGACAAGACCATTGCAGGATGCTCCCATCAATATCACGCAATTTAGCAAAGATGATCCCATGATGTTGTGCGATGTCGAAAATATCCTGCAATTATCCTGTGAATGAAGAGGAATTATAGCGCTGCTTTTTATTAATGGGATTTTCCGTAAATAAAAAAAGTGGTGCTATAATTCTTCTTTATTCATGGGATAATCGTGGGATATTTGTGACGTCGTGTGATAATCTTTTCCAAATCACGGTATGTTCACGGGAGCAACCTGTGATGCTCCCATCTTTTCCCCCACTGTGATAAACTCCTATGTCTCCCTTTAGCTATAGCCAGTCACCCAAGGGGAAGGAAGGGTAGCTGGGAATCATGCCTCAACAACATCTAGAGAGTCAATTGCCATCCTTGGAGTACAGCCCTATCCCAAATGTCATTGCTGTTGTGTGCCTTCAAGTCATTTCCGACTTATGGCGACCCTAAGGCAACCCCTCTCATAGGGTTTTCTTGGCAAGAGTTGTTCAGAGGTGGTTTGCTATTGCCATCCTCTGAGGCTGAGAGTGTGTGACTTGCCCAAGATAACCCAGTGGATTTCCATGGATGACCTGGGAATCGAACCCTGGTCTCCAGAGTTGAAGTCTAACTCTCAGCCCACTACACCATGCTGGCAGATAATTGACCCTAATGATAATTATGCAAAAATTTTTACAATTGTGTATTTTAATTGCACTGATTGATTAATTGCACTAATCCCTAATTTTCCTGAAAATAGATGTTTTCTTGAACATTTGAATCTTCCTGTTTATTAATGTAATACATTTTCTTTTCTGATACGCTCCATTTGGGCTATTTGTTTATTTTTTAATAAAAATTGCACAACAAAGTATGCTCTGACACCAGAAAGCAAATGTAACAATAAAATTGCTAGGTTTTGTTTTTTTAAATGCCAGCATCTTTTTTATTTCTACAACAATAAATTAATTGCCTTTTCCAATAATAACAACAGCAACAGTAATCAAGTATTTCAAGAGCAACTTTAGAAAAATTGAACATTTGGTCCACAACGTTTTGTGGACTTTTACTCCCAGAAATTGAAGCCAGCACAATCAATAATAAAGAATTGTGCACTTTGTCGTTCAAAAATCTGAGATGTTACTACACTTTGTTAAGAACAATCAAAATGTTGAAATGCTTTATCTTACAATCTTTACAACCACGCTGTAACATGGATCACTGTTATTATCCCCATTTTTGCCAAGGATGGGTTGAGTAATAGTCTGGTCTAAAGCCACCAAATGAGTTAATACCACAAACAGAATTCAAACTCCAGAATTCCTGATTCATTCCTTGGCTGCAGCTTACCACACCAATACTTCCAGACAAGGCATGTATTGTCTCTCTACTCAGAGCAGACGTCACTACACTGTCAAAGAGATTCCACTTGTAATTATAAGCAATTTATAAACTATATAGCAACAGGAATGCACATGGTGCTTTAACCAGTGCCTAGGTCCCTACACCAAGGAACATACAATCTGCATTCTGATTTCTGAATGAAAGCAGAAATTTAAGGAATTAAAACAGCAATAGAATGGGGATTTGGGAAAGTGAATCTGTGATAGCAAAACTCTGACCTTCGTTTGTAAGACTAGAACTAAACATTACTGTATTGGAGCAGAATCTGCACCATCAATATCATAATCATTCATATCCCGCCTCTCCTCAAGCTCTCCTTTCTGAAATGCATGCATCTTTTACCTGTAAGGAAATAAAATGTGCTGTAGTGCTGTTCCCAGATATTGATCTCATTGAAAGGTGGGCTGTGAGGGACAGTAAGTAAACATACAACTCAGAAGGAGGGTGAAGATCTAGGATGTCTTTTGCTCCTAGGGGAAATATGCAGACTAGAACCATAGAAAGCAACATGCAAAATATGTCAATTAGTTCCATTAACTATCAAGATGAAGGATCAGAGCTCCATGTTAGGACATTGTGTGCACCCATTTGTTTTTCCTACTCAAAGCATTCAACCTTAGACATGTGCAAGACTGAGCAATGTGCAACAGAGATGGGGACTGTGCAGCCCTCTAGATGTCGTTGAAGTGGAACTCCCAACATTCCTCACTATTGGTTGTGATGGCTAGTGCTCTTGGAAGTTGTAATTCAATAAATATCTGGAAATCCACCAATACCCGCTCCTTCACTAACAGCAAGAGTGCACCAATGTGGGGGCAATTATCAGGGCTGGCTGAACACATTTTGCTCCCTCTTCCTTCCCTATAGACAAGCAATTTACCCATACAGCGAAAGTTTCCTTCATCACTAGTGATGGAATAATGTCTCAAGGGGAGCATCCCTGAGGGCAGCAGACTAGTTTAGGGAGTATAAACAAGGCAAGGCCTGATCCTAGCAGCTTGTTGTTCCATATGAAAAATGAGGCAAATGATTAATTATTCTCAGGTTTGTTTTTATTCACTGCCAGGGACGATACAGAAGTGTTTGTGAACTTCCTGCCTCATGTGCCACACTACGGTCTAAAGCTTCTTTTAGTCCTGACTGGAGTAGATTAATTGAATCATTAGATTTGTCTACATGTTGACTTATCATTCAGCAACTGATTAAACGTGTCTACTTTAGCTGAGACTAAGGAGATTACTACATAAGGCTTTAAAACCGTGATTACAGCTGGAAGAAGGAAGCTTTGGCAATACTTATTGCATGATGTTGTCTCCAACCCGTAGCTGCATTATCCTTGAAGCATAGTTAGGGCATCCCTTTTAACTGATATGGGAAACCCATCAATGACCTCCAAATTGTACTAGTCCTCATGTGCGAAATGTCAGTGCTGAAGCAGTTGTGATATTGTCAGTCATGTGGTGTCAGTGTCTTCTCTTCTCCCCTTGTTCTCGCTCCCCCTTACTATTGACAACCAGCATAATTACCTTAATCTTTTCTATTTATTTTCTTTTAAAAAAGCAATCTTAAATTACAGTAGCAGAGCTCCAAAGTTGTGCAAAAAAGTGAAAATTAAAATAAAATAAAAACTGAAAAGTATGCTAGGTAGAGCATAGGTGGAGTCAGGAAGAAAGGACGATGACAGTAGTTGTGCGATTTCAAAGGCATGTGATGATGGCTATAATACAAACAGGTATGAATCTGTTTTCATTGACAGGCACAACCGTGTTGCAGTTAAAATATGATCAACAGGATGTCACTCTAATGTGGTTGACACAGAGATCTATGTACTTGAAGTTGGAGGAATCTGCTAGCATTTGGTGCTCTGTTACAAAGGGCAGCAAACTTTTGTGGGCCAACCTTGCCTTATCACGAAACCGTAAGTAAGCTTTGGAGTTTTACAGAACTCTTAATCAGGCTAGATGTTAAGCAAAGTGAGAAGAAAGCTGGCTTGCGAAGTCTCCATTGGTCACAGTCACAGGAACGCGTCAGTTTAGAAAACCCAAGTTTCAGTAATAAAACAGAAAAGCTTTATTCAGAAACAAAAGCTGTCCACAGTACACCTACGTTGTCAGGTCTGAAGTTACATCAGTTACACTGTGTAACAAAAGCACATAGCAATTTAAACTTTTGTGGAAGCTTTCATCCCATTCACCCCCAAATCAAAATATTCTTAAACCTTCCCATTCCTGGGGTCACCCCTCCTTTCTCAGGAGACTGACTTTGATGCTCCTAGCATAATCTTTACTCTCCACATACCTGCTCATGGATGATAAGCAACCAGTATCATCAGTAGTATATCATTCAGCATTGTAAAATACTACAAGCACATAAAAATCTATAACTAGCATGACAGGAAATCTGGGACAGGAATACAGCCCTATGGGCTGTATGTACCCTGAGTGAGTTTTTGTGCCCCCTATTTGCTGTCACTGTTGCAATTAATGCCTTGCCAACCCTTTCCAGTTCTCCAGGGAGAACTGAAATTGTTTCTGGTTCTGTATACTCCAATTCTGCCATGTGGCTAAAAATGTTATGTTCTGGGAACATCAGTACAATATTGACAGACCGAAGGCTCTTCTTTGTATTATATTTAAATGTCTTTAAAAGTACTTCTTCAATCAAAATAAGTAGTATGGCTATAGACTGGTATCTTTTGGGTGATGGCTTGTGTGAGCCATCTTATTGTAGGATAACCTTCCATTTTGTGCTATGAACTGGGGAAAGGAGGCTGGTTCCAAAACAGTTAAAATTAATTCCATTGTATGATTTAATCTAAGTGAGTACTAACTATAGTGGTATTGAGGTGCTAAAACTCATCAATGTCTAAAATGGTGATAATACAACTTAAACCTAATCCTAAATATGTGAGTGGAATAGTTAAAAAAATATATATATGTGCTGCATGCCTAGTAGGTACACGCCTTTTTGTCTTTTAATTGTACATAATCCATGTCTGAGACTTGCTTTTTTTTTAGAAAGGGAAACATATGGAAAATACTCAACTCCATTAAAATTCTAAAGCACAACTACTGTTGTGTAATTTCATTTTTAGTTGAGTTCCATTATAAATTCTGGACAAAGTCCAGGAAAAAAAAATCATACTGTATAAGCTTCCAGTTTCTTGGCAGCATGCTTCTTTCTCTATGCTCACTCTAAAGGCAGTCCCACTGGGCTAAATCCAGTAATTAGTCCCCAATTAGAGTAGACCCACTGAATAAATTTGACTTATAAGGTGTTGATTTAACAAGTTCAGTTCACTCAATGAATCAATTCTACCTGGCACTAACAGTTAAGGTTTAACCTGTTGGGTTCAATAGGGCTTACCAATGGAGTCCAAGAATCAGATGCAACCCCCTCACCTTCCATTATGTCTCTCAGGAGATTTTCCAGACCCTTTTTTCCTACTGGGGTAGAACTGATATTACAGGCTAACAATCCAAAACCATTTCACAACTTTATAATCACTGCCCATTTTACAGTTGTGACTGTCATATGTATAAAGGACTAAGAAGTGAACTTTAGGCTGAGATATTTTCCAATGATGCTTTTATTAACCACACCACATCGCATGAATATAATTTTTCATCTTAAAGAATTAACAGCAAGCATCACTGACAACAGTTTATAAATCTGTCTGTGACTGAAGCTGACCCACACCTCCTCATGGCTGTTCACAGATCAGTGGCTTAATACAAACAATTTGTCATCACAATCACTGTTGTCTTATATCCAAAAAGCTGTGTGCACATTTTTCTCCCTGTTCTTACACTATCTTCCACTACAAGTCACTGTTTTGCACAAATCCTGAGCGATGAATCAGGATAGGGTGCTTTGTCCTGTTAGAAGAATTCATGAGGCGTCGCCAACTAGCATACATATATCAGAAATTGCATCATCAGTGTATCTGGCAGTTCAAAGCCTTCCAGCACAAGAATGCTAATGGATGCTGAGCATGGCAGTTTCACAGACCCTCTGTAAGTATCACAGTGTGGCAATGCAAAATGAAAGCCGTTTCTCTTCCAAAAAGGCAAATTGAAATGCCGTTTCCACAGCCTGTCCAGCAGGCCCTTAATCAGAATACACAAGGCCA